>NC_061117.1:56981714-56983452 GCF_002878395.1 Capsicum annuum
AAATTTCTTATCAATGTTTTTTTCATTTTTAATTCTTCTCTATATTTTTCACATAAGTTTCTATACCATTGTTGTAAAAATTTTATTCTTGCTCCTAAAGTATCTACTACTTTTGCTTCTTCCCAACTCTTTATTATCTTTGAACTAAATGGTTCGGGTAATTTATTAAAATATAATTTTCTTATTTCTTTACTTTTTTCTATATTATATGCTCCTTTATAATAATATTTTTTGAATGCACAAGTATATTCATCTATATAACACATATTACATATTGCTAATTTTAACATTAAATTCCTATTTGTATCTTTTTCTTCATCTTGTTCTTCTTCTATTGTTGTAATACTACCAAATTCATCCTTCATAACTGTTTCATATTTTTTTAATAATTCTATAGGTGTTAATTTAGTTGTTGTTGATGATGTTCTTCTATAGGTTTTTTAGTTCTTAATACCTTCTTGTTATTTTCAGTTAAATTTGAAAACCATAATTTCAGTTATCCTATTAGTGTTCTTTCTATATATTCTGGTGCATCTCTTATGTTTATATTATTATCTAATAATTTTTTTGTCATATATCCTATCCATAATTGTATTATTTTTTCTGTATCTATTACACAGTCTAGGTCTAAAAAGTTATAATTTTTATTAACTATTTGTTTTGGTGTCTATTTGTCATATTTATTATATTTTTTAAACTTACTCTTATAATATGTAGGTTTTCTTATTTCTGCTGTTCTAGGTATTATATTTTCATCTTCTTTTTTATCAAGAGTATTTATTTTTGTGTTGGCATTTTCTGGGTTTTCTTTATTAATTACTTCTTGTTTTTCGTTGATTTCTAATTTTTTTGTATTTTTTAATATTTCTGTATATGTTTCACTATCTTCTGAATCATAATTATCTGTCTCTTCAACATCTATATTATTTATTTCTAATTCTTTGTTTTTTATTTCTAATTTTTCCTTAAATTGATTTATTTCGTGTAGTAATTTTTGTTCTTTATCTTTTTCTTCTTTTTCCTTTTGTCTTTGTTCATACAAATCTTTTAACATTTGTAGTTTTTTTTCTAATTCAGCAATCCTAATATTTTAGTTTCTTCTATTTTTCATATTTCTTCTGTAGTTTGTTGTTTTATTTTTCTGTTTCTTTTTTCCTATCTATTTCTTCATTTTCTTTTTCTATTTTTACCATTGTTGTCAATTTATCTTCTAATTTTAATTCTTCTTTTTCTAACATTAGATATAAATGTTCACCTATTTTCTTATATCTTCTTCCTAGTTTAGAAAATTCTATTTTTATTTTTGATCCTTCGTAATTTTCATATATTTTTTCATCTATTATAAATTCTTCTTTGTTCATTTTATTGTGAATAGTTCATGTTGATATATATATTCTAAACTGTCTATTTGTGATTCTAATTTTAATATTTCATCTTTTTGTGTATTTATTGAATTTTCACTAACTCCGGCAAATATATTATAATGTAGTCTTTCTATTCTTATTTTTAATTCTTTACGTTTTTTAGAAATAATTTGTTTTAATTTTTTGTATTTTTGCACTTTATTCATTTAAACTATATTTATAATATCTTGGTGGATATCTAAATCTAATTTTATCATAATTAGGTGGTATGTGTCTCATTCTTCTAGATTTTAAATGGATTATTAATTTTGCTTCAATACTAGATATTTAGGTAATTAGGTAGGCTAATCTTTGTGGGTTTTCTTTTGTTTTAT
>NC_061117.1:57341485-57578047 GCF_002878395.1 Capsicum annuum
AATATCTTCAAGTGTTTTCGAGTTTGGTGTCATAAATTAAGCTTTATTGTTAAATTGTGATCCTTTAAGAATATACAAGCCTTAAGTCCAAGGATGAATTATTGGTACCAAGGATGAATTTTTGGTCCTTTCTAAAGTGTTTCAAGAAGTGTATTGATATTTCCATGCTATTAAAGTTTTAAAGCTTATTGGTGATAGTATACCAAAGTTTCAAAAAAAGAGTTGATTTTAATCCTAAGCTAAGAAAGAAAATCCACACCATTGGATTTAAGCTAAAGGGAAGCATAGTTGGCTTTCATTGCATATTTTTGAGTTATTTAAGGTGGATTTTGCTTTAAAGATCTGAGCTTAAGTAAGGAAGTTGTATTTAGCACTGAGTTGGGCTTGATTCCAAGGTATCATCCCCCAGAACTACGAGCCAACATAGGATTTGATTTAACCCAAGTAGGTTAAGCTAGTGATCACTAAAAAAGTAAAAGGTTCAACTCTGATGACAAGGATAGAACAGCTTTCCTCATCATGGGAAAGACGTTGGACTCTATATAGCTCACATGGTTTATCTCGGTTAGAAGAAACTCCCAAGTTTCCTAGAGTCTTTAGTCTTAAAGTTCTTAAGGTTTTAAGTCGTTGAGTTTCATAGAAGTTCCTTATCTTCAAAAGACTAAAGTGTATGTTCTAAAAGTTATTGTTTTAAGAGTTCAACTAGTTTATAAGCTTGAGATCAAAGAAAGAATGTAGATTTAGAACAAAGTGTAATGGCTTACGTGATTTATACTACATGTTTCATTATTCATGATTTATGAAAGTTTTATTCAAGCTATGTAAATCATCTATAATACCATGTGTGTTTTCTATAAAGATTTATTGTATTGATATTTAGCTTCATACACCCCCATATATTAAGTACATTACCAAGTGCAGATCCATATATACGTCTATTTGCTACATTGTCTCATAATGTAGGTTTAGTTGCTCAGTCCCAGCAGTGTCAGTAATCTAGAGTACCTTAATCTACATCTTCACTGTGGTAAGTTCTCATGGTTTAAGGACCTATCTCCAGACACTTCATTATTTTTAGTAGTTATTTTGTTGCTTTCAATTTAGTTCAAGTCAGCTGGGGATCTGTCCTAATGGCTCTCTAGTTTGTTAGTAATAGAGGCTTTGTCAGACTAGATGGTAAGTATATTTAGATTTTTAGTAGTTTGTTACCTTTACAGTGTTTACTTGGATTTCAGTTAGACATGATATGACATGACTCCTTATTTTGCTCTCATTATCTCTAAGTAAGCTTTATACTAAGTAGCAGGCTCAAAGGGTTAGCTTGGGGCTACTTGTATCCTTAAGCACTGTGTGACGCTCCAAGATAAGATTTTAGGGTGTTAGAAACTAGGTATCAGAGCAAAGGTTTAAGGAGTCCTAGGGAGTCTGACAAGCCACATTAAGTAGAGTCTTGATCATCGGTGTGTAGCGCACCATATTATAAGCAAGAGGCTACAAGACATTTTAGGAAAAAGTTGTTTCTTTCTTTCAGATTCTCTCGTGCCTACAATTGTCTCTCCCAGCTATTGATTCATGCTCTATTATTTTAGAAAATGCCTTCCCGATGAGTGAATGCCCATAGAAATAATAATGAGAAACCCCATCCTGTTGATCCCTTTACTGAGATTATGTCTCATGCTGAGTTTCGGGTGGCCTTTCTAGCATTAGCCCAAGCAGTTACCGCGAATGTTCAGGTCAATTACTAGGCCACAGTTCTACCTCAATAAAGAGGTGATTTAGCCGCTTCTAGGATCCATGATTTCATGAGGATGAACCCACCAGAGTTCTATGGGTCGAAGGAAGGTGAGGACCCACAGTTTTATCTCAAGGAAGTAAGGTAGATCACCCAAGTGATACATGTCTCAGAGGAAGAAAGTGTTCAGCTGTCATCTTACAGGTTCAAGGACATTTCGTATGACTGGGCTATTTCATGGAAGAAGAATAGAGGGCAAGATGCATCCTCTACTACTTGGTAGGTATTCCAGGATGCATTCTTGGACAAGTTCTTCCTGCTTAAGATAACGGAATCAAAGATAGAAGAATTCATGAACCTGAGGCAAGGCTCCATGACTGTTAAGGAGTATTGCCTTAAGTTTAACTAGTTAGCCAAATATGCTCCTGATTTGATTTTTGACACCTAAGCTAGTATGAGTAAGTTCATGACTGGAGTATCCGGACTGGTGTTGAAAAAGTGTAGGACTGCTATGCTCAACAGGGACATGGATCTTACTAGGTTGATGATTCATGCCTAGAAAATAGAAGCAAATAAGATAAGGGAAAGAGATAGAGTAAAGGGAAATAAGAGAGCTAGATCCGAGCAGCATAAGTAGGGTCAGGCTAGGTTTCATAAAGGGAATCATCCACATTTTTAGAGTTGTTCGTCTATGCCAGCACATTCGCCAGCTAGTGATCCCACACCCAAAAATAGGCCAGAGCAAGAAAACATGCCTTCTATGTCCAACTCCCAGAACAGTGTAAGTAATAGGCCTAATTATCCTCTATGTGCTAAGTATAGTAGGAAACATCTTGGTGAGTGTTTGGCCGAACAGAGGGGTTGTTTTGGTTATGGAAAGTTAGGCCACAGACTTAAAGAGTGTCTGTATACCAGGCAGGGGAACAAATATATGCGACCTCAGACTCAGGCTAATAGTGCCCCAGCTCTTTTAGCCCGTCCAGCTCCTCCTCCGAGCACTTTTTCCAGTAATGCTGGTGGTCAGTGCCAAAACAGGTTCTATGCCTTACCATCCCATCAAGAGTAGGAGGATTCCCCTAATGTTGTTACCGGTATGCTCTACATCTTTCACGTTGATGTTTATGTGTTGTTAGACCCCGGGTCAAGTTTCTCTTATTTGATCCCACTTGTAGCTGTGAGTTTTGAAATTTGTCTAAAAAAGATTCCTGAGCATTTCCGAGTTTCTACGCCAGTAGGAGAGTCAATTTTTCCTAAACAAGTGTACAAAAATTTTCCTATTATTGCTCTTCATAGAACCATACTTGCTGATTTGATAGAGTTGGACATGGTAAATTTTGACCTTATTCTAGGTATAGATTAGCTTCAGTCCTGCTACGCATCTATAGACTATCATACCCATGTGGTTAAGTTTCAGTTTCCAGATGATCCAGTATTTGAGTGGTTTGGGAGTTTAGTATCTCCCAAAATTCATTTATATCCTATCATATAGTTTGAGTTTAGGACGCTAGGTCCAAGGCTCTAACCATTCAGTCAGCTAACATTGTTAATAAGTTTCCTGATGTTTTTTGGAAGATCTCCCAGGTGTACCTCCCGATAGAGATATAGAATTTGGCATTGACCTTCTTCCCAACACTAAGCCTAGTTTTATTCCTCCTTACCATATGGAACCTGTAGAGCTTAAGGAGTTGAATGAGAAACTCAAATATCTTTTAGAAAAAGGTTTTATAAGGCCTAGTCTGTCACCTTGGGGCGCACCTATTCTATTCATGCAAAAGAAAGATGGTTTTTTGTGTATGTACATTAACTATCGTTAGCTTAATAAGGTCACAGTCAAGAATAAGTATCCTCTTCTAAGAATTGACGACCTATTTGATCCGATGCAAGGTGCAAGTTATTTATCAAAGATAGACCTTAGATCCGGCTATCATCAACTTAAAGTAAGGGAGTGTGATATCCCAAAGATAGCCTTCTGAACCTGTTATGGTCATTTTGAGTTTCTAATCATGTCTTTTGAGCTGACCAATGCTCCAACGGCTTTCATGGACCTCATAAATCGAGTATTCAAGTAGTATCTTGATATGTTTGTTATAGTGTTCATAGATGATATCCTTGTTTACTCTCGTACTGAGAATGACCATAAGGATCATCTTAGGATTATTTTGCAAACTCTTAGAGATCATCAGTTGTCCGCTAAATTTAGTAAGTGTGAATTTTAGCAAAGCTCAGTAGCTTTTCTGGATCATATCATTTCATCCAAAGGCATTAGATTTGATCCCCCAGACACAGAAGCTGTAAGAAATTGGCCCAGACCTATCTCTCCATCAGATATTACAAGTTTCTTAGGTATAGCTGGCTACTACCACCATTTTATTAAAGTTTTCTCTTCTATTGCATCCCCCATGACCCGTTTGACCCCAAAAAAATTAAGTTCCCTTGGTCAAATTCCTTTGAGAAGAGTTTTCAGGAGTTGAAGACTTGACTTACCTCAGCCCCTGTGTTGACTTTGCCTAATGGTATAGATGGTTTTGTGGTGTATTTTGATGCCTTTAAAGTTGGTTTGGGTAGTATGTTGATGCATAGGGGTAAGGTTATAGCCTATGCCTCTAGACAGTTGAAGTCACATGAAAAGAATGACCCAACCCATGATCTTAAATTAGCTATTATGGTTTTTTCTTTGAAAATCTAGAGATATTATCTGTGTGGTATTCATGTTGATGTGTGTATGGACCATACAAATTTGCAGTATGTATTTTCTTAGAGGGAGCTGAACGTTAGATAGAGAAGGTAGTTAGAATTGCTAAAAAATTATGATATGAGTGTGTTGTATCACCTGGGCAAGGCCAATGTAGTCGCGAATGCCCTTAGTAGGTTGTCTATGGGCAGTGTTACCCATGTAAAGAAGGGTAAGAAAAAGTTAGCTTATGATGTGCTTTATCTGGCTAGATTGGGTGTTAGGTTGCTTGATTCTGCTGAGGGGAGTATTTTAGTGTAGAGTAGTTCCGAATTCTCTTTAGTTTTGGAAGTGAAGGAGAAGCAAGACTTAGATGCTAGTTTGTTCAGATTGAAGGAGTTATTTAAGGACCAAAAGGTAGAGGTTTTCTCCCAAGGGGGAGATGGGGTGTTGAGGTTACAGGGTAGATTGGGTATTCCTTAGGTTGATGATCTGAGGCAAAGAATTATGAATGATGTGCATGGAGTGCGATATTCTATTCATCCCTGGACAACCAAAATATATAGCGATTTATGGGAAATCTATTGGTTGAGTGATATGAAGAAGGATATAGTAGAGTTTGTGGAAAAGTGTACGTTGTGCCAAAAAGTTAAGGTAGATCACCAGATACCTAGTGGTGTAATACAAGAATTTCGTATACCCACTTGGAAGTAAGAAGAGGTGAATATGGATTTTGCGATTGGTTTTCCTCTTTCGCGTCGACACCATGATTCTAATTGGGTTATTGTAGACAGGCTGACTAAGTCAGTGCATTTCTTTTCTGTGCATACATCCTATACAACTAAGGATTATGCTAGATTGTATATTCTGGAGTTGGTCAGGTTGCATGGAGTTCCCTTATCTATTATCTCAGATAGGGGTACTTAGTTTACTTCTTAGTTTTGGAGGAAGTTCCAGAAGGGTCTTGGTACCCAAGTTCATTTGAGTTTTATTTTCATCTACAAACAGATGGTTAGGCTAAGAAGACCATTCAAACTTTGGCGAATATGTTGAGAGCATGTGATCTTTACTTCAAAGGTTGTTAGGATGTGCATTTACGATTGATTGAGTTGCGTATAACAATAGTTACCATGCTAGCATCGAGATGGCACCATTTGAGGCTTTGTATAGTTGAAGATGTAGATCACTCATAGGTTGGTTTGAAGTCGGTGAGGCTACTCTAATTGGACCTGATGTAGTGTTTGAGGCTATGGAGAAGGTAAAGTTCATTAGATAAAGACTGAAGACAGACCAGAGTCATCAGAAGTCATATGGAGATGTGAGAAGAAGAGACTTGAGTCTGAAGTTAATGACTTAGTGTATCTAAAAATCTAGCCCATGAAAGGGGTGAATAGGTTTGGCAAGAAGGGAAAGCTTAGTCCCCGGTATGTTGGCCCCTATAGAATGCTAAGTCGGGTGGGGAAAGTATCCTATGAGTTTGACTTTCCCGTAGAGTTGTCAGTTGTGCATCCTATCTTTCATGCCTCCATGCTTAAGAAGCACTTTGGTGATTTTGTGGTTGTGGATCCTTCAGAGAGCCCAGATATCCCAACTAGCCTTTCATTTAAAGAGATTCCAGTTGAGATTCTAGACCAACAGATCCATAGACTGAGGAATAAAGAGGTTCCCTTGGTCAAAGTTTTGTGGTGAAACCAGTCAGTTAAGAGTGCTACTTGGAAAGCCAAGTCAGTTATGAGATCCAAGTACCCGCACCTATTCTCTGCAAGTTCAAATCAAGACGAATGTATCTTTCTTCCTTAATTCATCCCCTTTCTAATCAAAGTTGAAGTTATATAGCTATTCTTAATATAAGTTCATGCATTCTCTAAAGTATTCAAGAGTTTAGAATAATAGAGAGTCTGTTTAGAAAGTTGCTTTAGCTATGCACACTAAGTTTTCTCCGTACACTTAGCTTGATGAGCATTATTCGAGGATGAAAGTTCCCAAGGAGGAGATATTGTAATACCCCTAAACTTTTCCTTAAGCTTAATTTTGTCTCTAGAAGGCTAAGGAATGACATCCTAAGTGTTTAATGTTTAAACCATATAGAATTTCCCTAATATTGACTTTTTATCATGTGGTAAATTTAATTAGTTTTCCAACGATATAAGATCCGCCTAAATCCGCTAATCGGGCAAGAAGTTATGGCAAATTTAAATCCTAGTAGTAAAACAGCTTCATTTTAGTGCTTAGCGCGTCACAGAGAGGATCTATTTGGCAATTGTCAATTTCCAGTGGAACTCCATGATAACAGTGCATTGCGCTAAAGTTCTAGGTCCCAACCAATGGGACAACGCGATAGTACCGCATTGCGGTGACCCCCAGAATACCATTTTTCAAATTCCAGTAAACCATCACAATAGTGGCACATCGCGGTGGCCCATAAAATTGGGTTTTCCAGTTTAATTTTTCCATCTTCGTACAGAAGTTAAAAAGGGTACTTTGGACTTTTTCTAAGCCTCTTAAACCGTACAAACATCAGATTTGAAGTCATTCTAAGCATTATATGAGGTTTTCTTAAGATTTCTCTCAAACAAAAACCCTAACTACCCAAAACCTCTTCCAAGGATCTCAAGAAATCACCATAGATTTACCAAGTTGAGTCAATATTCAAGATTCCCATGTCAAGGGCTTCATGAACCCTTATACAAAAGTATGAGAAAGAGTCTCAAGCAAGTTTATCCACCCAAATTCATTACCTGAGGTATGTGGGGTTTGAACAAGAACACTTATTTCATTCTTGTGCCCAAAGATTTGATTTTTATAAATGAATTTCATGTTTTTACAAGTGGGTATATACCCAAATTATATTATTTTGAGAATATGAATTGATAAGTTGTTCAAGTTTAGAATTTCATGATTATTTTCCTTATTTATGATTTGAATTGATAATTAATGCTATAAATTGCACATTCCTATATTAATGTGATATCTTCAAGTGTTTTAGAGATTGGTATCATGAATTAAGCTTTATTGTGAAATTGTGATCCTTCAAGAATATACATGCCTCAAGTCCAACGATGAATTGTTGATACTTTCTAAAGTATTTCAAGCAGTGTATTGATATTTCCATACGATTAAAGTCTTAAATCTTATTGGTGATAGTCTACAAAAGTTACAAGAAAAGAGTTGATTTTAATCCTAAGCTAAGAAATAAAATCCACATCATTTGATTGAAGCAAAAGGGAAGCATAGTCGTCTTCCATTGCATATTTCTGAGTTGTTTAAGGTGGATTTTTCTTAAAAGATCTGAGCTTAAATACGGGAGTAGAATTTAGTATCAAGATGGGCTTGATTCCAAGGTCTTATGCCCCAGAATTACGAGCCACTGTAGGATTTGATTTACCCCAACAAAGTTAAGCTAGTAATCACTAAAAAGTAAAAGGTTCTACTCCGATAGCAAGAATAGAACAGCTCTCCCCAATGTGGGCAAGACGTTGGACTCCATGTATCTCACATGGTTTATGTCGGTTAGAAGAAACTCTCAAGTTTCCTAGAGTCTCAAGTCTTAAAGTTCTTAAGGTTTTAAGCCCTCGAGTGTCATTGAAGTTCCTTGTCTCCAAAAGACTAAAGTGTATGTTCTAAAAGTTGTTGTTTTCAGAGCTCAACTAGTTTACAAGATTGAGATCAAAGAAAGAATACAGATTTAGAACAAAGTGTAATGGCTTAAGTGATTTATACTTCATGTTTCATTATTCATGATATATGAGAGTTTTATTCAAGTTGCCATGTATGTTTTCTATAAAGATTTATTATAGTGATATTTAGCAGCATACACCCCCATATACTCAGTATATTCCCAGGTGTTGATCTATATATACGTCTGTGTGCTACATTGATTCATAATGTAGGTTCAGGTGATCAGTCCTAGCAGCGTCAGTGATCTCGAGTACCTTTATGTACATCTCCACTATGGTGAGTCCTCAAGGTTCAAGGACCTATCTCCAGACACTTCAGTATTTATAGTAGTTATTCTGTTGCATTCAATTCAGTTCTAGTCAGTTGGGGATCTATCCCAATGGCTCTCAAGTTTGTTCAGTAGTAGAGGCTTTGTCAAACTAGATGGTCAGTATGTTTAGATTTACAGTATTTTGTTACCTTTACAGTACTCATTTAGATTTCAGTTAGACATGATTTGACATGACTTATTATTTTCCTCTCATTATCTCTAAGTAAGCTTTATTCTAAGTAGCAGGCTCAAAGGGTTAGCTTGGGGCTACTTGTAGCCTTAAGCACCGTGTGATTCTCTGGGATAGGATTTTGGGGCGTTATACCAGCAGAGGTTGAGGATTTAAGAGATTCAGGTCATTATGAGCTCTATGCTCGTATCCTACCATCCTATGATTTTGTTTTGGGGTTCTTTCAAGCTCAGGGTTAACTGGGACGAAGGGATTGCCTTGACTTTGAGTACTGGTCATACACTAGCATAAGACCTAAGAATAGTTGAAAAATGAAAACCAACAATCTCAACAAACTAAATATATAAACCTAAACCTGTATTTCCTGGTAACATTGCCAAAATTTAATGTTGCCAAAGATGACACCTCTAACAAAGCATAACACGATTGTTGTTAAAAAATAACCCAACAAAGATTGGGCTTTAACCAACATGGAGTAGGCTAAATCTTTATGACAAAATTTTTTAAGTAGCCAAAAAATGCAGAAAAGTAAATAAGGAGATTTTGTGGAAATAGTAATAGTACCAATAAGTCTTAATCATTTTAGGTTTAAACGAAATCGTAACAGTAATAGTAACAGAAAAGACTGTGTTCTCCCTGACATTCGAACTTTATTTACTTATTGTGCTCTATCGATCTCTCTCAATTCCTTACGTATAGAATCAATCTATAAAGATATGGATCACCAACCATCTTGTGAACGTCTTTGGTAAATTTTACTCAACGTATTTTGAGTCTTGAAGTGTCGCCATTCTAACCATTGTCCGATATCCCAAATTAAATATTACCTTTTGAGTGTCAAGTTAACAATATGAAGGTTGATAGCTTTAAATTACTATTGTGATCTTCTTTTCCTAATGTCTAGCTATTTTTTTGAGTAAGTATTAAATACAGATAGGTTTTGTATGTTAGTAGTCATTAAGAAATCAATCATACCAAAGAAGTTCACAATACAAGCAAGAATATTTATCAATAGTGACTTTGCACTTTTTGCACTTCGTTATTCCATCAGGATTCCCACAATCCTAGTTAGGTGGTTTAGCCGCTCATATTTGCAAGAATATCCATTTAATTCATAGAAGAAAGAATGTGAATAATAATACAAAAATAGAAGAAATAAAACCAGAATCATAAATTAATATTCAACCATAAAAACAAAGAACAATGAATTGCAATATCAAAAGTCAAATCTAAAAATCAATATAGTTTTGTAAATGTAAAGAGTGTGTAACTAATACAAAAACATCAAAATGGTATTGCATACAAACCCTAAAAGTCCTAACCAAAATGAAAAAGAAAAACTGAGTCTGCAATAACTTATGGATCCACTTACAGGCTGTAGGTACCACCTATAAATCGTAGGAGGGTCGTAAGTATCAAAAAAAATCTCCATGCTACAGAACACTCACATATGATGGTACTTATGAGGGGCGTAAGTACCACTTACGCCCCATAAGTAGCCTCCGTAAGTCTCAGGACCATCTTCAAATTCTCAATATTTTTCTTCTGACACCTATGAGGGAACACACAATGGACGTAAGTCCCACTGATGGCCCGTAAGTGTGGTCTCTACTATACTTAAACTCTTTTTCTACTTTTTATCTCCAGAACCAAGTTTCCTGCAAAACAGATACCAAAACACATAATATCTAACACAAAGGACCTAAGTACTTGCAAATTTTCTAGTTTTAAGCATTAAAAGTTCCATGAAACCATGGTACATCACACTAACTCACTATAATGGAATTCAATGCTGATAAATCCTACCATACTAGGTCAATCCCACTATAGTGATATCGCTATAGCTGAAATTACCTTGCTATAGAAGGATAAACATTGTTTTAACGCAAAAAACAAGCCAAAAATATATTTTTATTCCAAATATGTTCAAGTGTTGAAGAGAGAAATTTTACACAATTTCCATTTATTCCACACCAAATTTCATTGTTGAGGTAATAATCCTATCCTTTAAACTACTTTTTGAAGAATTAATCTTAGAATCACTAGTTTTTGGGTATGGGGATGGATTTTACTTGAACTGAGTACAAATTCTTGTGTAATTTAGTGATATTAGGGTAAAACCCTTATATTTTGGTTATGTTAAGATAAGATTGTATACTTATAATTCATTCTTATAAACATGAATTATGTAATTAAGGTGGAATAATTTTAAAAATCTAGGATGAGAGAATAATCATGATTTTGGCCTTGAGGTTTTGGATTATGTTATAATCCTTGATATTATTAGTTCATTTATTGAATTTGTGTTGTATTGTTCTTTTTACAGAAAAAACAACTTGATATTGAAAGGAAAGGCAAGGCTTAGGTTCATTAGAGCAAGTGAAAGCTTGGATTAATGATAGGTGATGGTTAAAATACTTGAAAACCTAATTTGGTTTATGTGTTAATATTAACTATGTTTTTGTGTACTTGTTACAATACATATTTAAGAGTTTTAATCATTGAATAATATCCTAAATGTCTAGTCACATCTAATAAGGATGTATTAAATGTTTGTTGGTTGTATAAGTACACTTGTATATTCTAATTGTGATTGTGTTATATTCATTATGATTGTACTTATTGTGATATTAGTTGTTCTTATGAGATAAATCGATAAAAATCATTGTCTCAGAATTTTTGAAACTCATGGAGTATAATGGTAGAGATATTGTAATAAGGGTGGCATCATATTCGTTTGGGATAATAGTGGCAGACACTAGATGTCTGGGATGTTTGGTAGATGGAATGAGCTCGTCCCTTGTAGGTCCTAGCTAGATGGCAACTATAAAACCCTTAGCATGTGTGTACAAGGTGGTGAGCTTGACTATTTCTTAAGAGGGTCTGGTTTGTTTGTTGATTGATTTATATTGGGTTCCTTAAGTGAATCGGTACTATTATTGTTGTTATATTGGATCCTTGTGTCTTACAATCTACTGACATAATTGAAAGATATAATTTTTATTGATGTCTATTTAAAGAAAAATTGAGGCAAGGTGGAACTTTTTGTTGTTAGACGAACTTGGCTAGTTGTTGATAGTCATGGTCTTGACTTGGTAAATTATCTATATTGACTTACACTTGCTTGTGTTTATTTAGTGTTATCGTGAAAGGCTAAGTGGCATCATAATTTGATGTAAAGGTAATTGTTAAGTGTTCATGGTTGTACCATTTTACAAGATTATAGATATTTGTTCACATTTCTTATTTTGGGTTGTTGATAACCCTACCCGTAAATAGTGGTTTTGTACTAATACTTCTTGTGCTCTTTATTTTGTTGTGTACAGAGCATTTTCTAGTGAATACATCAAGAAATCAGCTTTAGATCGTGACGCACATCTACTCAAGGGTGAGCTACATCTTTTGGGAAGCCAAAAGTCATCTCTCACTAGTTTTTGTCAACTTATTCTGGACATGGATAGTTTTCTCATTGTTTTTATGTTGAACCCATTGTTGAAATTGTTACTTTTTTAGGTAATGACTTTCAAATTTTAGAGGTATTTTAGACATGCATACATTCCCTGCATTGTTTTATTTTTAGAAAATTTTGAATATAATGGTTAGTGTAATGGAATTTCTAGTTTCTCATGAACTTTGTTAAGTCCAATGGATGGGTTTTTGGGTTAAATAAATTATTTCTTTTATTTGAGATAAGAATCAAGTATAAAGGGGTATTCTACCCTTTTGGAAAATCTTCGAGACCTTAGTGCATAGATTCCTGCTATTGAGTTAGTTCCTGTAGTATCAATGTTTTGGGAGGCATTTCCCACCGACTTGCTTGGTATTCATTCAGATTGGAACATTTACTTTTGAATTAATTTGTAGTAGGTCAATCGCCTTATTTTAATTCCTCTAAATTGAATTGCTCTAGCTGAGTTGAGGGAACTCAATACTTAATTGAAATGTTACTTGAGAACGGATTCATTCCTCCTAGTGCTTCACCTTGGGGTGTTACATTGTTTTTCATTAATAAGAAGGATGATAGAATGAAAATATATATAGACTACATGTAGTTGAATAAGGTTACCATCAGGAATAACTTTCCTTTAACTCAAATAGACGTTCTTTTTAATCAATTAAAGGTATTTCAGTTTTCTCTAAGATAGATGATGTACCATAGTTTCATAGAACTTTTGATGCTTAAAACAAGGAAATTATGCAAGTACTTGGGTATTTTGTTGGATGTGATGTGTTTTTATTGCTTTTCTAGGAAAATAGAGTTTTGAGTAGAGCAGGAGCAAAAAGTGATAAAGAGTATTAGGAAGGCTACCTATGAACCATAAGCAGTACCTACGGGCCTGTAGGTTGGGTTCGTAGGTTACAGTCTTGATGTTCTGAAAGTTGAAATTGATCTTTAATTCCTACGAAGAAAACCTATGAGGTGTAGGTAGTACTTATTTATCATAGGTACCCCTCGTAGGTAGATTTTCTAAAGCTTGAAGATTCCTATGATTCCTATGAACCTACATACGTCCCATAAGTACTATCTACAGCCCATAAGTGGGGTCATACATTAGTTCTACCTCAGATTTCCTACTTTTTTTAGGATAGGTTTTCTAATGTATCTATAAATACCCATTGGATGTTTCATTGGCAGATTATGCACTTTAAAAACTTATTACAATATTTTGAGTTCTAAGATACATTATTGATCTTGGAATTATTATTCTTGGCTTTTAAGGTTTGATATTAATTTGAGATTTCAGTTTTCATTCTTATTATTTATAATTGTGGTAACTAAAAATTGAGTCTTGTGGATAACTTGGGAGCTTGATTAACATCTTTTATCATGATTATCATCCAAATTAAGGGAAGATTTTATCACCTTTTAGATGAAATTCTAGGTTCTTGAACCAAAACCTTAACATAGCAGAGGGCTTGATTTTAGTATGATTCCTTGATCATGTATGAACGTTGGGTTGACCTCAGAAACGTGTTTTCCATAAGTGGGACCTCCTTAGTATTTTTGATTTTTTGTACCAGAAGCACAATGGTGCAATATGGGTATCTTTATCCTCGTACTGATGAGTAGATTACAATTTTGATAGTGTTATGTCATTTTGGGATTGTGAAATGAAGTTGAGCTTTTCATGAATAATGTGAGGATTTGCAGTTTGGCTTTGAGGTAGGCTTCTGTCTCCTCTTCTTCGAAAGATGATGTATGTTATATATTGTGTGTGAATATGAATGTTAAGTTTGATTATAGGTAGAATGATTTAGTATTGAATATTGAAGTTTGAGGTTTAGATGAGGGTTTTGAACCATAAGTTGAAATGCTTGATATTTGTTTTGATTCCTAGTGACTTCTCCCTAGATTGAACTAATTTGTATCATGGATACAATATGATTCTAGGTTTGGTATGAGGTTTAAGTGTTGGAATCATGGTTAGTACGATTAACCTTGGTTGGGCTAGTCTAGTGATATTGAAACCTTAATTTGAGTAGAGTTAACTTAAATGCCCATATTTCTAGATGAAATTCCTATCTTATGATTTGTTATAGTTTACTTGACATCTAGAAGTTGAACTAGATACTTTATCCTAGTTTGGTATATAAATTGCCTAAATATGGAATTTAAGGATTAGAAGTGGGTTCTTTCGGCCCCACCTTAGGCCAAGACGTATGTTAGCCCTTGTAGACTTAGTTGCAGATATTAGGCCTAGTTGAGACTATGTAGCCCTTAGAATTAGTTTACTTTTTGGCTTGGTAAATTATGATGAATTTCCCCGTATTATGATTAATGGCTTTTAGAGATGTTATTTTCTCTTAGATATGATATTTGGCCTATAGAAATGATATCCCTCATAATCATGATAAATGACCTATAGAAGTGAGATGCCTTGTAGCTGTGAGATGTCTATAAATATATTATGCCTCCAAGATGTGAGATGCTTATTTATATATTATTCCTCCTTGATATGAGATGCTTCCTCGATGTGAGATGCTCATTGATATATTATGCCTCCTAGATGTGAGATGCTTATTAATATATGATGCCTCCTAGATGTGAGATGCTTATTGATATATTATGCCTCCTAGATGTGAGATGATTATAGATATGCCTTATGTCTTAGGGAGATGTTATGCCTCATAACTATGTTATGTCATATTTAAAATGAGATGATTTATAAATGTAATTTTGATATGGGTTTAAGATGTGTAATTGGGCCAAAGGCCGTGATTATGATATTATATTTATTCTGGACATATTATGGGGCCTAATGTCGTGATATGATATAAGTTGTCCATCCAGGAAGTGTCTATCCTTGTGAAGGATATGATTGTAGTAATTGATATAGTAATGCTTATGGTTCCCTTGTATGAATACTGATGATGGCATGCATAGATGGGGTACATTCATGATCATTGCATTTATGATTGATACGGTTCCGATTAGATTGTAATGTTATTATGGTTTTCACTAACTAAGGGAAAAAACCCACTTTCCATCTTAAAATGGATTTCTTCAGAATAATAAATGCATGTTTTAATGAATAAATTACATGTAGAAGAGGTCAATAATGATGTTTTAAAGACTTAACCAAGATAGATTCTAGTCTATGAGTTGATACTACTAATTACTCTGGTCGTGACAGATTCCGACCTCGTCTACACTTTTATAATAATTTAGTCCCGAAGTTCACTTTGAAAGAGCCTTTTGAAGTGTTTCAGTATGTTAAGAATGAAATATAACCCCCTAAAGTGATTTATGGATGTGGGGTTTTAATTGGGCTAAGAGGGAATTGTCTAAAGTACCCTTAAATTAAAGGCTGAATTTTAGTCGTCGGTGACTATAGGTCACTATACGACACGTAAAGATACATTATGACTCATCATAAGGTGTCATAGTCAATACAGAACCACTAAGGCCCCATAATGGCCTGGCTACGATTCATACCACTGACTCATAACCACATTTAAAGACTCGTAACCACTTCTCGTACTCAAGACAATAATAATTTAGGATGACACACTAGACACCCTACGATTAGTAAATAATGACTCGTTTTGAGTCTTTATGACTCGTGGACTTAAGTCGTAATAAAGATAGTGTCTTGGGAAAAACTTTCCAGACACCTTACAACTTGGTCCTTACGACCCATAAAAATTTTTGACGACTAATTGAGAACCACTCGTACTCAGAGAAGAATACTAAGCCACTTGTTCTGATTAAGTCACAAATGAGTCTTTACGACCCGTCATGACTCCCTACAACTCGCCAGGGGAGTCATTGTCAGGACAGTAAGGATAAAATTTCATAAAACTTTCAAGGACCAAAATCTCGGGGCGTTAGATACTCCTCCTTAGGATCATTCGACCTCGAAAGACAAGATACGAAATTTATTTGCACGATTTGACTCCACATACCACTACTCTTACCTTTAACAAAGACAGAAAACAAAGATGCTAGGGAATACACAAACCTCAAGCATAATTATCCAAAATGAGAAACAAGAATGGATACTTGGACCTTATATCCTCCTCGGCTTCCCAAGTTGCTTCCTCAACCTTTTGGTTTTCTCAAACAACCTATTCCGAAGCCACATCATTAGTCTGCAACTGATGGACTTGCTGATCCAAAATCTTAGTCGGGACCTCTTCGTAGGCAAGGAATCCAAAATACCCACCTCCTCCAAGGGAACAATCATAAAATCATGGGAACAATCATAAAATCATCACCCACGTACTTTCTCAATATCAAAACATGAACACTGGGTGAATAGGGCTCAAGCTGGAAGGCAAATCCAATTCATATGCAACATTACCAACCCTTTTTAAAACCAAATGCGGCCCGACATAACGGGGACTGAGCTTCCCCTTCTTGCAAAACTGTATCACTTGCTTCATAGGAGACACCTTCAAGAACACCCAATCACTAATACTTAACTCCAATTCCTTTTTCCTCACATCCACATTGGTCTTTTGACGACTTTGGGCTACCTTAAGTCTAGCCCAAATCACCTCACCCTATCTATGGCTTGGTGAACGAAATCAAGGTCAAACAACTTATTCTCACCAATCTCAAAACACCCAATATGATATCTACACCTCCTACCATATAAGGCCTCGAACGGAGCGATACCAATGGTAGAGGGATAATTGTTATTGTAGGAAAATTCTATGAGAAGTAAGTGGTCAACCCAACTACCACAAAAATCAAAACCATAATCCCAATGCATATCTTCTAAGGCCTAAATTATCCTTTTCTCTTGCCCATCCATCTGCGGATGGAAAGCGGTACTAAGGGTAAACTTAGTCCCAAGCCTCACTAGAACGACCTCCAAAAGTGAGATGAGAATTGGATACCCCAATTACATATTATGGATATTGAAGTACTATGCAACTTTACGATCTCCTTGATGAACAACTTGGCATAATCCTCTGAAGAGTAATAAATTAGCACTGGCAAGAAGTGAGCAGACATAGTCATCATATCCATGATGACCCAAATTGAATCAAACTGCTAGTAAGACGGTGAAAGACCCATAACAAAATCCATAATCATAATCTCCTATTACCACACCGACAGTTCAATCTCTTAAGCCCATCAACCGAGTCTCAAGTGCTCTACCTTTACTTGTTGACACACCATACACCTAGCCACAAAATTGGCCACATCCCACTTCAAGTTATTCCACCAATAAATCTTCTCAAGATAATGATACATTTTCACCGAACAAGGATTAATAGTATAATGTGACTCATAAGCTTTGGCCAAAATTTTTCTTCGCAACTCATCAACCTCGGGAACACATAGTCTGCCTTGGTATATCAAGATACCATCACCACCAATCTTGAATATCATCACTTTCTTCCTACCTACATCATTCATAATTTGAATCAAAATAGAATCCACCATTTGTTTCTTCTTCATTTCGGCAACAAGAGATGACTTTGCCACTTCTTGAACAATCACACCACCATCCTCAGAGTCCAAGAGACGAACTCCAAGATTGGCCAAACGGTGAATATCCTTCAAGAAATCTTGCTTCTCCTCATCTACATGATACAATCTTCCCATGAATGACTTACTAAGAGAATCAGCAACCATGTTAACTTTACTTGGATAATAGTGAAGACTCATATCACAGTCCTTGAGCAACTTAAACCATTACCTTTGGTTGAGATTAAATTCTTTCTGAGTAAATGCGTATTGTAGGATCTTATGATCAGAATAAATATTAACATAGTCCCCATAAGAATAATGTCGTCACATCTTTAATACAAACACCACAGCTAATAATTCCAAATCATGAGTCGGGTAATTTTTCTCATCAACTTTCAACTATCTAGAAGCATAAGCAAGCACCTTGCCATGCTGCTTCAAAACACAGCCCAACCCCACCCGGGATGCATCACAATAGAGAAAAAACCATCAGTTCCTTTAAGCAAAGTTAAGACCAGAGTTTAAGTCAACTTATCCTTCAGCTTCTCGAAACTACCCTCGCAAGCATCAGACCACAAGAATCTCACCTTCTTTTGAGTTGACTTAGTGAATGGGACAACAATAGATGAGAAACTCTTTGGAAAACTTCTATAATAACTATCTAAACTCAAGAAGTTTCAAATGTCGGTTGGAGTCGTGGCATTAGGCCACTTCTTAATAATTGCAACCTTCTGTGGATCCACCATAATACCTTTACTAGAAATAACATATCCTAGATAAATCACAGCATGTAGCCAAAACCCGCACTTAGAAAATTCTACATACAACCGTTGATCTTTCAAGGTTTGCAACACAAGGCGGAGATGATTAGCATGATCCGCCTAACTCTTCGAGTACACCAAAATATAATCAAAAAAAACAATCATGAAAAAATCTAAGAACTGATGGAAAACTTAACTCACAAGGTCCATAAATGCTTCCAAGGCATTGGTCAAACCAAAAGACATCACCAAAATCTCAGCATGACCACACCGAGTTCGGATGGCAACCATAGGGGTATTCGCCTCCCTAATGTTTAACTGATGGTAACCTGAACAAAGATCAATCTTAGAAAAGAACTTAGCACCTTGAAGCTAATAAAACAAATCATTAATCCTCATAACTGAGTACTTATACTTCACGATCACCTAATTTAATTGGCGGTAATCGATAAACATTCGAAGGGAACATCTTTCTTATGCACGAAAAGAATAGGAGCACCCCATGGAGACACACTAGGGCGGATAAAACCCTTGTCAAGAAGATCTTTCAACTTCTCCTTGAGTTTTTTCAACTTATTCAGTGCCATTTTATAAGGAGGGATGGAAATAGGACTAGTGTTCGAAAGAAGATCAATCCCAAAATCAATTTCCCTATCGGGAGGAATACCAGGAAGATCAACACCTCAGGAAATTCACAGATCATAGGGATAGTATGCAAAGGAGGAACTTCGGATTTATAATCCTTAACATGTACTAAGTGATGGACGCACCCTTTAAAAAATAATTTTTGGGCTCTAGCTATGAGATAAACCTTCCCTTAGGTACTAAGGAACTACGTTCCCATTCGATCACTAGCTCATTAGGTAAATGGAAGCTGACCCTTTGAGTCTAAAAATCAAGAGATGCATAGCAAAAATGTAATCAATCCATCCCCAAAATCACATCAAAGTCTAATATGTCCAACTCTATCAGATCTACCAAGATCTCTCTACCCTGGACTGACATCACATAACCCCTATAGACTCTTCTAGCTACAATAGAGTCACCCACCGGGGTGGACAAAGAATAGGGGTCCGAAATACAATCAAGATCAAAGCCAAAATAGATAGCCACAAAAGGGGTAACATAAGTGAGTATACCTGGGATCAAGTAGAAAATATACATCACGAAAGAAGAGTTTAAGTATACTATAAACAACAGCGGGGGATGCCTTCGAATCTTGGCGAGTAGCAAGAGCATAAAGATGGTTCTGGATAGTATTAGAGTAAAAAAAAAGTAGCATCTTTTAGTGCAAGAGCTGATGAAGTAGTAATAGGAATCTTATTTGCCTCAGAAGCAAACTTAGAAGGACAATTCCTCTAAATATGACCATTGTAACCATATTTGAAGCATTTGTTCCTCCTCTCTTCACAAACATCATAGTGCACCTTACCATAGAATCTATAAGGAATATATAATGGAGCTGACTAAGCCCCACTAGCCTGCAACTAGGCTCTCGGTGCCCTAAACCTACTATCATACTAAGAATGATGATTACCCTACTGCTTAGGGTATGGAGCACTAGCCTTAGTGTTGGAACAAGAATTGCCCCACTTCTTCTTAGACCACTTTCCACCATCTCTACTACTCTGTTGTTGACCTCTATCCTGATCTGAATAGCAAAACTTCTTAGTCTGACTTTACTCATTTTTTCTTTATTCTTCTTTTTATCTTCCACTTATTGCATATACACTACAAGTCTACAGATGCCTATATCATTTTTCAACAAGGAAGCCTTGTTCTCTAAGATCGACTCATGGGACAACCCAAAGATAAAGTTCCTCATTCTATCCCTCATGCTAGACACCAATTCATAAGCATTGCATGATAGCTGATGAGACTTCGAGGCATAGTACTTTACTAAAATACTTCCTTGCTTTAAATTCATGAACTCCTCAGTCTTCACCTCTTTCAAATCTTGAGGAAAGAAGTGATCAAGGAAAGGACTAGAGAAGTTATCCCACAGAGCTGACCCAGCATCCTCACCCTTAGACTGTTCTCACACCTTATATTATTGGCATGCTATATCCTTAAACTGATAAGCTGAAAACTCAACACCCTCCAAATCAGTAGCATAAATCACATAGAAGATCTTTTCCATCTCATCAAATTAAGACAAAATATGGTAGTGTTAACTCTTGTCAATAATGTATAACTTGTTTTTTAAAAGTCCTTGGGCTAAGTCTTGCCTCTAAGACAAGAATTATAGAACATCACATAAATTAAAATTCAATGTGACAGTATCAACTTTTGTCCATGGGGCGTAATTTGTTATTTGTAAGTCTTTGGGCCAAGTCTTGCCTTTAAAGCAGGAGTTATAGAATATCTCACAAATTAAGACACAATGCGGTAGTGTCAACTCTTTCCTATAAGACGTAACTTATTATTTGAATGTTCTTGATCTAAGTCTTGCCTCTAAGACAATAGTTATAAGACATCTCATAAATCAAGACACAATATGATCGTATCAGATTTTTCCCATGAGGCGTAACTTGTTGTTTGAAAAGATCAAAGAAAAGTAAAAAAACTAGATAAGGGTTGAGGAAAAACAAAAAAAATGAAGAACAAAACAAACAATAAAATAAATTAAAGGTTGATAAAAGAAAAATAAAAATCAAAGAAACCAAAAAGAAAAAGAGAAAAATAAAAAAATAGAAGTTGAGAGAAGAAAAGGAAAAATAAATTAATGAAAAAAATAAATGTTGAGGAAAAAGAATAAAACAAAGAAAAAAAACAAAACAAAAATAAAAAAGTAAAGATTGAGAAAAATTAAAATAAAAAAGATAATAAAAAATTAAATATATGAAATATAGAAAAAAAAACTGGGAGTTGAGAGGAGAAAAGAAAAAAATAAAGGTTGAGAAAACTTAAAAATATAAAAAAAATAATGTAAAATAAAAAAAAATTAAAAATTGAAATTGAAAGATAAATGAGCATGGAGAGTCGTTTAAAAATATTTGAGGTATAGTGTGGGAAATACGTATTTATTTTATACATAAAAAGGAGTAATTTTCAACCAATTATGCGCTTCAATATAATTACCGGGAGTAAGCGCTATAACCTGTTTCCAATACTCAGCGGCTTGATCGAACCAAGCCGAAAGCTAATTTGATAGGACTTTTCTTATAGAGGTAAAACAAATAAAGTCACTTAAAAAGTGGGTTATTTCTGTAGCTTACCTATTATAAACTTTTTTATATATTTTTTATTTATAACAACTAAATAAAATGTAAATATTAAATGCCAATAAATATTTATATCTATAATGTATAATCTTCTATAAAATTTATAATATATTAAAAGTGTGAAGCGCGTTAGAAATGTTGTTTGAACTTTTTTTCCTTCATTAAAAGTCTTTGCTTTAGACAAAATTATTTTTTCAATATTTTTTCTTAATATTTAAAAGTTGAAATTAATTAAATATATTTATGATAAAATATTTCCTTATTAGAAGTCGTCAGAATTAATGACAACTAATATTTTTTCATTAGTTTAAGAATTCTAAATCAACTAAATTTAATTTTAAGAAGATTTGAAAAATCTAAAAATAAATATAAAATCGTTAGAATAAGAAAAAATTCAGAAATGCCTGCTTTTTAAAAGTTTTAATTACCTAATAAGAATGTAATCAATGATTTTGTAAGATTTGACTTTAAAAACAAGGAAAAATTTTAAATATAGAAAAAAAATTGCAACACAAATATGGTTCAAATAGCGTCTATCTTAGCCTATCGCAGCAAGGGAAAAAGGTACTATATAGCAAACAAAAAAATGATTATCCATCAACCATTTAAAAATTTTGGTCATAAAACATATATGTGTATATATTTATATTTATGTTTACATTATTATATTAAAGTATGAAGGATTTTTGAAAAGTAATTTGAACTTTTACCCTTCGTGAAAAATCTTCGCAATAGGCAAAATCATTTAATTTAAAATAATCAAACGCTAAACGTATGAGGCACGTGCGGTTAAATAAATAAAGGAAAACATGAATGGTGGGAAACAATAAAGGGCACAACAAAGGCACAACAGTTCTAAACTCCTAACATATAGGTTTTTGTAATAGCAAAATAAAAGTCTTCCATATTAGAAAAGTTTTGTATAAAAAAAAAGGAAAAAAAATTATTTTGATCCCTGTGTTAGGGCCTTAAAATGGTTTTGGTCCTTGTGATATTTAACTTTTCTAATTTAACTTTTAATTTATCAAAGCGGATGATTTTAATCCTTTAACTAACTGTTATTAGCAATTTTAACAGATCTGTCAATACAGTCAAGGACATTTATTGTATTAAAAAATATTACTATTGCATAACTCACATGTAAAGAAAATGTTTGTTTTCTCACCATCACACTTACAAAACACTTCATTTTCATCAGCTTTACTTGAACAAAGTGTTTTTTATCTTTCCAACTCAACTCTCTCTTTGTTTATCTTTTGAGTTTCCATTCTACTAGTCAAATGTATAAGTCAAACCAAATTTGATGAAATTCAAAGAGAAAATTCGTGGATGAGCTTACACCAGAACGAATTTTGCCTTAATTATGTCAAATTGAATTTTCTTTCTCCATTTCTTTCAGTTCGGCCTAGGGTCTAAGTACTTATATTCCTCTTCGATCTTTCTTCTTACAGACCTCATAAATGCATTTTGATTTCTTAAATCTTTTATTTATACCTAAATTTTTTATTAAACTCTCAAATCGGTGTTTTATTTGATTTGCAAATTTGAAACTTTTTTTCTTGCATGGAAGCTCAAGTTTAGTAGATGAAGAATGCATTTGTCAGTCATTGAAATTTGTTAATTTTTATTTGATTCTTCACAGAGAAAATTCATGGAGGAGAAAAAAAATAGTGTATGTTTGTATATCTAAAGGTTTTTACTTTCATTTTAGCTAATGTTTAGTTCCATGCCTTCCATTTTGGGTAATCGCAGAGTTGGATAAGAAATTGAATGGATATCATTGTTCTTTCTAGGAGCTTCGGGAAGATATTCTGAAAGTTTTTATTCTTTATATGAAGAAGATATAGACTCTATTTTCCTTTCTTGTTATTCATCTGAAGAAGAAATGTATTCTTTGTTTTAACATTTGTCTTCTTTGCTTCTTAATAGTCCTGTATCTCATAATTTAATTAATGGCGATAACTATGTTGATTGTTAATTCACCGAATTGATAATGTAAAAATTACAAATTGTGTGATTTTGTTTGTGTTTATTTACAAGGATTAACATATGGCGATGGTTTTGAAGGGGAATGATGCAGAGGAATGGGGTTACAGAGGAGAAGGAGCTTTGAATCTTGTGCTTTCTTATACTGGACAACATTCCCATTTTGTATGATTTTTCCATCTCTTCCTTATATATACACCTCATTTTTAAGTTTCTTGCATTTTTTTATAAATAATTGTGATGTCTGGGTCAAGATGCGCCTTGGCCTAACTAATTTTCATGTGATACTTGCCATCTTTTATTAGCAAATTATTTACCAATGATAGGACACTGAGTAATTTTGCCGACCAAAGTGGGAGCACATGTGTTCAACTTTGTTTTGTTATAGCTGGAGATTTGGACTTGGAATCTTTAGGTTGTTGATCACATGCCTCAACCGCTTAGCATTGTGGGAGAATACAGTTTGATTTCTTAAATGTCTACATTTTTTCCTACCCCTATCAATGGTAAGGAATCCCTTTCCAGAAAATGATTTAGAAAAATGCCTTACTTATGCAGATATTCCATTTACCGGTGGAGATATGGGTGATTAAACAAATAAGGCATGTCTATTTCAGGAAATGTTGCTACTTTCGTAGTGTTCAACCAGAACAAAAAAAGTATCCGCTCCAATTAAGTCGCTCTAATGTTGCATTAACCAATCTGCAAACCTTTTCTTACATTAACCACCTTTGTCTAAGGTTTACTTGAAAAATATACTCTGTAGATGGTAAATTTTTTATGCATATGGTGAATTCCTTTGAAACCAAGGACATAACCTTAAGAGTTTCTGGAGGATCCGAATTAGAATAAGAGGTTAGTAGATAGTAGTGTGTTTTCTTGCTATCCGATATCGATCCATACTAGTAGCCGTGTAGTTGTAGTACTGCTCTGGTAGTTTCTTGACCTTCAGTATCTGGTACTATCTATTTCTTATACTTCGATTACCCTATTATTTAGCTGTAGTTACTATTCAGAATAATTTGTTATACCTTCACTTTCGCTTATTCCTTTTTTGGTCTGCTTTGGATTATTTTTCCTTGAGCTGAAGGTTTGCTTACACTCTACTTATGGGACTACACTAAATATTTGTTTTTTTTGGAGAATCCCCTTCACTTTTTTGTAGATGTATTCTTTATATATATGATTTATATCCTAGATATCTTTCCTTAATTTGTTAGTAAAATCCAACATCTTCCTTCCATACTCGTAGTGAGTATATTCAAATTCAAACATTTTTTTTCTTCTATAGAATATCTTACTTCCAGTATAACAAATATATCCCGATAACAGGTAACCAAATTGGGATATTATAAAAAGTGGCATTATCCCATTACTCAACTTTTTCTCCCACCCTCTAGCTTTCTTTCACCATTCAAGTTGCATGGATACTTCTTAGATGGTCTATTCAATTTTGAAATCTAGAAAGTGACATAGTCCGTTCTGATTAGGGAATCTTAATATCTTAGTTGGTTGAGTATCATGTATGTCGAATCCTCCAAAAATTACCTTTTGAAGGATCCAACACAGATGCGGCAACATTTTGGGAGAGTTCACGCAACATAGAGTGAATAAAGACTATTTTCAACTGTTAATAATTGCAGTAACTATATGTAATCAGTTTCAATTACTAAAGTATATAATCTATGATCAAGTTCCAAAGTCAGTCTCATGTCATGTCAAAATTTAGTAACTTCACAACAAATGAGAAAAGTATGTTTTCATACATGCTTATATGATGCAAATATGAAGTTGTAGACAGTTGATTGTGACATCCAGTTCATACAAAATGTTTGATATTTTTGGCAGTGTGTTATTCCGTCCATTACAATTTGTTTGTCCATTTTTTTAGTCCATTTCAAAAAGAAAGCTTTTTTCCTTTTTTGATTACTCTAGGATAAAACTTAATAATCAAGTTATGTTAAACTATGGGCCTCAAGAGTAATGTTTAATGACTAATTGTTTATATACTTTACAACTATTCTAAGTATATGCTACTTATCAACAAGAGTAACTGCAACTTTGATTCATTTGTTGACAAAGAGGAACAAGGAAAATAACTTTATATGGTTTTACCTTTTGATTGGCCTAGCACAAAATCTCAATATGGATTTTGATCTTTCAAACTAGTGGCTTTTGTTATTCCTGTTTTTCCCTTTCAAGTACTCTTAAAAATGACTTCTGCATTTTTGTAGAAATAAAGGTACTTGTTGTAGCCACGGTTATGATTCTTTTGGTCTCAGTAAGAAGCCAGAAGACTTTGTCAAGTAAGTGTACTAGTGACACATTAATCAATTACACTCTCAGAATGTCAATTTTGTTCTTATTGTTTGTGGAGATAGATCTAAGTTTAAAATTACTTGATCCGGTACAGATATTAGGCATATGAGCTGATCAACGCCATATGGGCTATGGTCGGTACTGCTCAGACTCTTAAAAAATATTGCTTCCAATGTTGGGTCCTCCAAAATAGTTATTTTTGTAGGATCCAACATGCACTCATCAATATTTTTGAAGAGTTCGAGCAACATAGACTCAATTAACCAGTAAACTAACATAGAAATGAGATTGAGTAAAAGGTAATTGTTTAAGTTGCATTGTATTTTAAAATAAAAATTGCAATCGTTCACATATCACTAGAGCATGATTAACTTTTTCATCAAGATAAAACCAGATCTAAACTCATGTCCATAATGTCATTGATTTTATTTCTCTTAATTTAAGGGACAACTTTCTTCTTAGCCTTTGGATCACTTCTTACTCTTGCTATTTTGAGAAAGCGCTTCTTGTAATATTGACAGTGGAATGCACTATTTTTCCATTTTTTCAATGATGAGTGGTCTTGTAACTTCTCTGGAGTTCTCATCAATTTCTTGTAAAATAAATGCATAACTTCTCAATTGTTCTTGAGGTACCCTTGTCTGGTAAAGTTGATTGACCTACAGTACATAGAAGAGAATAATTTAGTTAAATTCCAATACAGATAACAGAAGTACAAAAAAATAAGGATAATAACTATTTTTCTATCACAAATGAGGAACTGGATTGCATTGATGCCACATTCACAGTACTAGTGCTTGAAACCTACAATAGAATAACATTTTAGTATTATTACTCTTGATGAAGATAATCAAACTATATAACCACTTACTTTTGTTGCATCACTAGGTGTCAAAGGACCTTTCTTTTCGACTTATTGATGGATATGTTCATTTTGAGCTTCAGATTGATTTCTTGCCATAAGAATGGGACACTTTCTACTATTATGCCTAAAGTTTCACATAATCTGGACTTCTTTTTTCTACCCTTTCTCGATGCTTTTAACAAGGTAAGCTTCCCAGAATCTTATTCTTTTTGAGTTGTCTCATCAATTCCTCTCTTCCTGGATTTTTTTGGTCTACCTTGTTGTGCTTTGTATATGGGTGGCAGTGGTGGTTCTATCCCCATCTTAGGCCATTCATCAATGCTAACAATTGAAAATATTGATGGATTATAACTCTTCAAGTACTGGTTAACTGTGTAACATTCATGAACATATATTTCAGGCTCATCCTTCTTAACCGATATCGCTACCATAACATGATTACAAGGAATTCATCTTAATTACCATCTCTTACATGAACAAATTTTCTCCTTAAGATCAATAGAAAATAGCCTAATATAGATGTCCTCAATTTGATAGTGAAATTGATCAGATTTAGTGACAATACATTCAGCAGCTTTAGCCTTATTTTCCTCTAGCTTCATTATGATCCTCGGGTAGATTATCCGACAATACTTCATCATCTTTTCTCTGTTCTTTTGAAGTTTGGACATAAAGTAGATCCTAATTGATTCAATAATTATCCAAATATGGTTATCTCTTACATGTAGAAGTACACTATTGAATGACTCACATAAATTGTTTAATAACACGCCACACATTGAAAGAAAAAAAAAACCCTTAACCAGTAAATGGAAGGCTTATTAATGCACCATTTTAAGGCTTTGGGATCTAATTTTTTCACTTCTTCCATACGCTTGGAGAATTCAGGTACTTTAGTTGCCCTGGCAGCCTTCCATAGGACATTTTTTAGTATTTTTTCCCCAAAACTTTCGGTTTTAAAATTGTTGTGCAAATGTCTCACACAAAATCTATGTGCAACATCTACATTGTCTCATCAAATGTTGGAGTTAAACCTTTTTGCTTATCTGAAATGAAAGTACATGCAAAATGATTTTGTAAGTTGCCTAAGTCTTCATCAAGAAGTGTAAGGAACCAACTCCGTATTTCCTTCAATTCACCTTCCACTACTGTGAATGCAATAGGATACATATTGTCGTTTCCATCAATGACTACTGCGGTCAATAGCTTCCCCCCTTTTGGCTCCCTTTTAAATGACATCCATCAACTCCTATTATAGGTCGACATCTGTTTATAAGCTGCAAACCACACATAGAGTCTTAAAAACCATTTTCTACCATTGACCATTGTTTTTGGATTTTCGTCCAACTTCAAAATACATGTTGTCCCTAGATTACTCCCCCTTAGCTCTGCAGAGTAATCCCACAATATATCATATTTCTCTTCTCTAGTCCCTGTAATTAGATCTAATTCCTTCTTCTTTGCCATATAAGCTTAATTTCGAGTAATGGTACAATTATGAGCCCTCATCACATGAGCTTGAAATATTTCACACCCCAACTTGGATTAATTCTAAACTCTTCCATGTATTTCTTAGCTAAAAATCCAGAGTCGATAGTCTTGTTATCGCTTTGATTACCACATGAATGGTCAAGGCCTATTTTCTTGATCATGAAAGGTTCATCTCGATTAGCTTTTGATGCAAATATAAACCATTTGCAACTTGGAACCTTAGAAGTTGCCCTCGACCTCCTACGTTTATTTTTTGGGGACTTGATATCTTTTCTTTACTCACAGCATGTACTTCATTTGCCCATTTGAATTCTTTGCTATTACTAAAAATCATATTAAGCGCAAACTTAAATTTTTGATCCTCCAGATCCCTAGTTGGATTAAAAACAGTGAACTTTTTCTGATTTTCATTATCAGAATCTCCATGCAAACTCATTAATTCCTCGTCTGATGTGGTACAATCATCTTCTTGAGTGTTATTGGGGCACATGTCCATCATGTTTGAGGTAACTCCAAACTCTATAGTGTTTCATTTAACTTGATTATCTTTACTTCTCCCATTAACACCAACCCACTCTATGGTAGAGTCTGGGTTTTTATCAAAAAGCATGTCATCTTCTTCTAAGGAATAATCAGAGTCATGAAATGACTCATATTATTCACTTGTGGCATTACTCTCATCAACTTTCTCTTTTACATCCGCATCTACTAGGCCTTCGTCACCATGTAGTATTGGCTCACCCTTATAATCAACCACATCATAGCTCCATTGATCCTCATATGTGTGCTCGACAAATACTTCCACCTCTTTACTGTTGAGCATTCTATAGAAAAGGCTATATATATCCAAATCAGTTGATAAAATTCTAGTATCCATCTCAAAAAAGGGGCCAAATTTGAACCAAAATTTCACTTTTCTATCATCAACTTTCAACTTTTTCATACACTGCCTCACCTGAATGATACAATTTTGGTCACTATTGCAATAGTTATAATAATCTATTTGTCCACTAACATAGTTCGTCTCTAGTTCAAACACCCACCGACCTTTATTTAATGGTGTACGTATTTGGATCATCGCCTTCATTTGTTATGAGAATAGCAAAATTAGAAGCTGTTAGAGTTATTTCAATAAGTAGAACTAACATTAAAACGTAAAATGATCATATAATTTCAAAATGTCCACCACAATATTTAGTTTTTATGTTTCTTGCCGAAAACGTTTAACAAAAATTATTCTTTATGTAAAATAGTAATAAAAAAATAAAAATTAAATGTTTCATTTTTATTCTTAATTCTGTAATACTTTAGCATTCAATGTTTTGTATTGGAATGACCAAAATACAATTGTTGTTATGTAGAAAATTAGTAATGCAATTCAGAAGTATACAAAACTTAATACAAACTAAATATTTAAAGAGAAATCATGTGGAAAAGTTTAATTAAATTAAAGGGATAACAAGCAGTGATTGTATTGATAGATCTGTTAACACTTAAAGAAGTATGTAGTTGTGAGTACTGCTAATTAACAATTCTTTTTAGATATATCACAAATGCGGTCAAGTAGAGATCTCACAAATGTGGTCATCTATTAAAAGTTTAAAAGGATAATTAACACTTCTTTGTTTTTTATTTTTTGACTTACAACATGTATACTTCAATATATTTTCAATACATGTATTCAGTGGCAATACAAATATACTCACTGCTATGCATTAATTAAATTAAAGATTTTGGCCTTTTTTCATCCAACAATATTAAAGATCTAGTGTAATTGAACTTGATTGAGTACTCACATGTCGGCGTGGATTGCAGTCCGCTCTTGTAACGCAATTTCATTATCAAAAATACTGATTATCTTTCTTATCACTAATGCAATGAGTTCCTATATGTACCCTAGGAAGAGTTGCTCAATTATTCTCTCACGCAAAAGGGAAGGCAAAAAAAGAGAAGTGTGCATCAACCTACAAACACAAAAGTTTTATTCATAAATCAAATGATAAATCCCAATCCAAATGAAAGAAAAAAGAAGGCTGAGATATGGTTATGAATGAGTGTTGGATGCTACAGAACGATTTTTAAAAGTGTTATGTTTAGTTTTTTTTTTTTTGTTTGTTTTAAAGAAGTGTTGTTGTTGTAATACCCTAAATGTTGTTGACATATTTACAAATCTGTTAAAATTGCTAATCACCGTTAGTTAAAGGGTTAAAATCATTTACTTAAAGTATTAAAATCATTCATTTTGACAAATTAAAGGTTAAATGAGGAAAGTCAAATATTACAGGGACCAAAATCATTATAAGGTCCTAACAGAGGGACCAAAATAATTTTTTTCCAAAAAGGTCACACTTTCATGGCAAAAACTCACACGCATTTGGTATATACATTAAATAATGTTCTTTGTGATGATTAAATAATTAAATTAATTAAAATATATGTTAATTAATCATGATTAAATAACATGAATTCTAAATGTAAACACATAACATACATGTATTGACTTGATGTATACACCAGATGCATGATACATACACCGAATATGTGTAAGCTTTAGTTCACTTTCATAGCAGTTTCTCTGATGCTTTTATTGTTCTTGCTTGTGTTTCATCAGTTTGGAGAATCCAAGTAGCAATAATATTTTTTTTTCATACCACCATCTTTGACTCCTCTTGCTGCTCGCTATTTTCTTTTCTTACAATTACTAAATCACTAATTGTACATACCTTGCTTTTATAATTGTTGGCTAGTTTTCTTCGTTTTTCATCTGCTTTGATATGTGACTATCTAATTTGCATGTCTTTATAGTTTTTTTTTTTTTGTACTAATTTAATATATTATTAGTTTATTTGATAATTTATTTTTGTTATTGTTATTTAAGGTTTATTTAATTTGGAGGGAGGCTTACGTTAAAGATTAACTTCTAATTGAAGAAGTTTAATTTTGTTTTCTGTAGGTTCTTTATGCACTACTTTGTAACATTGACTTATGGAATCACGAGGGAATAATGTGGAGGCCTCGATAAAAGTTTGGTGACCATTCAGGTAATAAACATAAAAAATTAAGATACTTTAGGTGTGTTTTTGACTCTTCACTTTATCCATACAGTTAGTGTAAACTGTATTGTTAATGTATGTGTTAAACGTTTAGCTGTATAATTTCTCATACATTTTGTGTAAACTGCTTTGAATTTATGAATTTATTACTTACGATCATTGCACACGTGCAACGTACGAATTCTAAACTAGTATATATAATGGCACCTCATTATAATAGTCATAAAATTTCAAACAAACACTATTACTATAACCAAGTTTAATTAAATTATTTATTTCTGGCGGACAAAAGGAAAAATTGTAGTAAAAAATAAAAAGCCATAAGAATAGAGCGGTATAGTCTTGTTGTCCCCATGTTTATGTCCATCGTCCAACACCACATAACTTACCCTTAACCATCAAAACACGGAAACCAATTGATCTCCTAAAAGAACCAAACCAAGAATATCTAAACTTATATCACATTAGTTGTTTCCTTATGTTGTGTACATCTAACTACCTTATCCTTTTACCAGACATGCATCCACTTTCAGCAAATTTCCTTTTTTTTCAAAAATAATAATTATTTGATATTTGAAATTTACTAATCCAATTAATTCAATACATGTCAAAGAAAAGCTTTCTTTACGTTTTTCAGAAATAATTTGTTTTAGTTCTTTATATTGTTGTACTTTATTCATTTTAAATTATATTTATAATATCTTGGTGGATATCTAAATCTAATTTTATCATAATTAGAATCACAAATAGATAGTTTAGAATATATATATATCAACATGACCTATTCATAATAAAATGAATAAAGAAGAATTTATAATAGATGAAAAAATATATGAAAACTACGAAGGATCAAAAATAAAAATAGTATTTTCTAATCTAGGACGAAGATATAAGAAAATAGGTGAACATTTATATCTAATGTTAGAAAAAGAAGAATTAAAATTAGAAGATAAATTAACAGCAATGGTAAGAATAGAAAAAGAAAATGAAGAGATAGATGGGAAAAAGGAAATAGAAAAAATAAAACAACAAACTACGGAAGAAATACGAAAAATAGAAGAAACTAAAAGTAGTAGGATTGCTGAATTAGAGAAATAACTACAAATATTAAAAGAGTTGTATGAACAAAGACAAAAAGAAAAAGAAGAAAAAGATAGAGAACAGAAATTACTGAACGAAATAAATCAATTTAAGGAAAAATTATAAATAAAAAACGAAGCATTAGAAATAAATAATATAGATATTGAAGAGACAGATAATTATGAATCCGAAGATAGTGAAACATATACAGAAATATTAACAAATACAAAAAATTTAGAAATCAATGAAGAACAAAAAGAAATTAATGAGGAAAACTTAGAAAATACCCACACAGAAATAAATACTCTTGATAAAAAAGAAAATGAAAATATAATACCTAAAACAACAGAAATAAGAAAACCTATATATTATAAGAATAAGTTTAAAAAATATAATGAATATGACAAATGGATACCAAAACAAATAGTGAATAAAAATTATAACTTTTTAGATCTAGACTGTGTAATAGATACAGAAAAAACAATACAATTATGGATAGGATATATGACAAAACAATTATTAGATAATAATATAAATATAACAGATGCACCGGAATATATAGAAAAAACACTAATAGGATCAGTAAAACTATGGTTTGCAAATTTAACTGAAAATAGCAAAAAAATATTAAGAACTAATAAACCTATAGAAGGAATATCAGCGACAACAACTAAACTAACACCTATAGAATTACTAAAACAATATGAAACAGCTATAAAAGATGAATTTGGTAGTACGACAACAATCGAAGAAGAACAAAATGAAGAAAAAGATACAAATAGGAATTTAATGTTAAAATTAGCAATATGTAATATGTGTTATATAGATGAATATACTTGCGCATTTAAAGAATATTATTACAAAGGAGCATATAGTATAGAAGAAAGTAAAGAAATAAGAAAATTATATTTTAATAAATTACCCGAGCCATTTAGTTCGAAAATAATAAAAAGTTGGGAAGAAGCAAAAAATAGTAGATACGTTAGGAGCAAGAATAAAATTTTTACAACAATGGTATAGAAACTTATGTGAAAAATATAGAGAAGAATTAAAAATGGAAAAAACATTAATAAGAAATTTAGCATGTTGCAAAAATAAAATAGCACCCCAATTTGGATGCGAAGAAAGATATTATAAGAAAAAAAAAAGACATAAGAAATATAAAAAATATAAAAAATCAAAATATAAATATAAGAAACCAAGGAAAAGATATTATGTAAAAAATTATAAACATAAAAGACCATATAGAAAGAAGAAATCTATAAAAGAATGTACTTGTTATAATTGTGGAAAGTTAGGACATTTAGCTAGAGATTGTAAATTACCTAAAAATCCAAAAAATAAACAAATATCAGAAATAAGAATAGATAATACAGAATATATGCAGATAGATTATATAGATTATGAATTAGAAAGTGAGGATAGTATATATGAAATTTCAGAAAACGAAATAGATAATGAAATAGATAGTGAAATAGATGAATCAAATGACTGAAGAAGATATAAAAATAATAACAAAGGAAGAATATTTAAATGATGAAGGAACGGAACAAAAATAATATTTGATAGTAACATATTTGACGAAATAAAAGGAAAAGAATTAGATTTAAGTGTAGAGAAAATATTCAAAATACCAACAATAAAAAATATTTTTACTAGGAAAAAGGATGAATATTATGTAGTATGCCAAAAAGAACATGTAATAGACTACAGATATGCAAAAGGAAAAGCTAGTATACCACTGGTAACAAAAAGAATAATTAATAAAGAAATAAATGATATAAAAAGTAAAGGAGATCCAATAAAATATGTACACCTTGGAGGTACAGAGATATTAATAAAAGCATGTTTTAGAGAAGGAATAGATACACCAATAGAATTATATTTAGCAGATGATAGAATTATAAAACCTATAGAAAAAAGCATAATAACTGCCGTAAAAGGAAATCTAATATATCAAAAATTTAAATTTATAATAAGTGCAAATTATTCAGTAGTAGTAACAGATAGAAATATAGATAAATCACTAGTATTATATTGGAAAATATCAGGAATAGAATTAACCCCAGGAAGTAAAATATTCACAGCAAGATGTAAAAATCTATATGTATTAACAACAAAACATAAAATAACAGGAAAAAATAAGATTAACAAAATACAAATAGAAAGCCCATTCGAACAAATTGTAAAAACAATAGATTATAATGATTATACCTATAGAGACATAGATACAGAAGAAAATTTAGAAATAGTAAATGATAGAATAAGTACAACGAAAAGAATAGCTAATGAAAAACCAGAATCATCAAGCTCATCAAAAAGAACAAGTTATGAAACAAATTCAATAAGTAATTTAAACCAATATTACATAACAAAAAAAATAAATGAAAAAGAATATTTAATACTTTTGAATACAGGACAAGAAGAAAATTATATAGCAAAATATCTAGTAAAAAATGAAGAAATAAAGACTGATAATGATATGTGCCCAGATCTACCAAGAAGTTTAATAAATAATAAAAATATAGCAGAAAAAGAAATAATAATAGGAGTTAGAAAAATAAAAATAGAATTCGAAGTAAAGGAAGAAATGCAAAAAGCAGATATAATATTAGGAATAAAATGGTTAGAACAAGTAAAACCATATAATATAGAACATACACAATTAACCTTAACATATAACAAAGAAAAGTTATTCTTAAAAAGAGCCTTAACATGAAATGAAGATTTATGTATTAATGAAGGTAGTAGTGGAAGGATATTATAGTAGATATTATACGCCTATGATAGATACAGGAGCAGAAGCTAATTTATGTAGATATAATTGCTTACCAGAAAGCAAATGCGATAAATTAAAAACACCAATAATAGTTAAAGGATTTAATAATGAAGGAAGCTTAATTATTTATAAAACTAGGAATGTAAAGATACAAGTATGGGATAATATATTAACAATAGAAGAAATTTATAATTATGAATTAACATCAAAAGATATACTTTTAGGAATGCTATTCTTAGATAAATTATACCCACATATAATAACCAAAACAGACTGGTGGTTTACAACACCATGTAAACAGAAAGTAAGAGCAAAAAGAGTTAATAATAAAATAAGAAAGAAAACTGATTGGATAAAAGGAAGTGAAAAAATTACACAAAAGTTAGAAAATATAAAAAATACTGAAGATACAATAGAACTAGTAGTATTTTCGATAAATAAAACAGAAATAACTATATTTTCAATAAATAAAATAGAAATAATTCAGAAAAAATTAGAACAATTATGTAGTGAAGATCCATTAAAAGGATGGGAAAAACATAAAACTACTATAAAAATTGAATTAATGGATAAAAATAGCATAATAACACAAAAACCATTAACATATAATTTTGACGATTTAAAAGAATTTAAAATGCACATAGATGAATTATTAGAAAAACAATATATACAAAAAAGTAATAGTAAACATAATAGTCCAGCATTTATAGTAAATAAACATAGTGAACAAAAAAGAGGAAAAAGTAGGATGGTTATTGACTATAGAAATTTAAATGCAAAAACTATAACATATAATTATCCAATACCAAATAAGATATTAAAAATAAGACAAATCCAAGGATATAATTATTTTAGCAAATTTGATCGTAAATCAGGATTTTACCACCTAAAGCTAGAAGAAGAATCTAAAGAATTAACCGCATTTACGGTACCACAAGGATTTTATGAATGGAACGTGTTACCATTTGGATATAAAAATGCACCAGGTAGATATCAACATTTTATGGATAATTATTTTAAACAATTATCTAATTGTATAATGTACATAGATGATATATTATTATATACAAAAACCAAAGAAGAACATTTAAAATTATTAGAACAATTTACAGATATATAATAGAAAAATCGGGAATAAGTCTAAGCAAAAAGAAAGCTGAAATTATGAAAAATCAGATAGAATTTTTAGGAATACAAATAGATAAAAGTGGAGTAAAAATGCAACAACATATAGTACAAAAAATAATAAATTCGAAAGAAGAATTAGATACAAAAAAGAAATTACAATCATTTTTAGGACTAGTAAACCAAGTAAGAGAATATATTTCAAAATTAGCAGAAACTTTAAAACCACTACAGAAAAAATTAAAAAAGGATATAGAATATAACTATGATGAAAAAGATAAAAAACAAGTTCAAAAAATAAAATTACTTTGTAAAGAATTGCCAAAATTACAATTTTCAGATGAAAATAGAAAATTTATATATATAGTAGAAGCAGATGCTAGTGAATATAGTTACGGAGGAGTACTTAAATATCGGTATGAAGCAGAAAAAATAGAACACCATTGTAGATACTACTCAGGTACGTTCAACGAGACAGAAATAAAATGGGAAATAAATAGGAAAGAATTATGTTCATTATATAAATGTTTATTAGCATTTGAACCATATATTGTATATAACAAATTTATTGTACGAACAAATAATATACAGGTACGCTGGTGGCTAACAAAGAAAATACAAAATTCCGTTACAACAAAAGAGATTCGGAGACTAGTTTTGAATATATTAAATTTCACATTTACAATTGAAGTGATTTGTACTAACAAAAATGTTATTGCAGATTACATATCAAGACAAAGCTACACAGACTGAAATAATAAAAGAAGATACTCTAGAAAAAAATACTTAACACCCTAACTACGCTTTCAATGAAAGTGGACAGTATGGGTAATGAGATAGAAAAGCTAAAGACTAATGAAGATAAACTGAAGTCTATAGCTACAAATCAGCTAACTCAGCAGTGTGCAGAGCTATGTCGATCGGAAGACATTAAAGTTCCAGAGCTAGAAGGAGACGTTGGGACACTCCATAAAACCCATAACATTTATCAATCTACTTCTGCAGGTACAAGCATAGGAGTTAATCGACCAAGATACCAGAATATAAATATGAATAAAATATTTGAAAAACCATTTACACCAAAAACACAAAAAGACCATTTGTTCATACCCCCACAAGTTAACACATACCGAGATAGCCTAAACCAAGATAAAAAAATATACAACTACACCGCCCAGAAATATATAGAAAATATATACAGAGTACAAACCTTTCTAAACCATAACCCCAGAGCTACAAACATCAAAGAACCAAATACCAACTATATAACCCAAAATTTACAAGGATATAACAAACTAATCGCACTACCCAAAACTAACCCAAGCCTAGTTAAAACCTGTTTTGACTATGGACTACTAAATACCATATATACCCAAGACGGAGAAGAGCTAACAACTATGGAAGAATTATACAAGATATTCACTACCTACAAAAGAATAACAAAAGGAAATTTATTTTATATAAAGTGTTATACTGCACCAGCAGAGATATTATATGACGAAATAAAACCAGTTATACAAGTTGTAAAGATAGGACTGACTAGAGATATGATTATACTAGAAGATATTACGCAGCAACCGGAGATACCCAGAATTGAGATACCAGATTTTTATGCAAATAAACGACTTATTGGACTAGCTACTATCGTTCAAGAACTAACAAATAACTATACTAACGAAAACCCAATATGGAGCTATTATTCAAGAGATCATCAAATGATTTACTCAAATTCAAAAGAGCTACGACAAGCAGATATGGAAGATGTAAGACAATGGATAATGACGCTACTCAACCCAGAAAAACAATCTACAACAAGAGCAATAAAAAAGGATTTATTTCAAACGGACTGCTAACAAGATATTGTAAGATAATTGGACATAAATATTCAGATCACCAATGTTCGAGGTGTAATGGAGAAGATAATATTATTCCAGAGGTACATCTAGAATAAAAATCGAGAAGACAAAATGCCAGCTGGAAAGATAAAATAAGGAGCAATAATGGAGCAGATATGACAAAATCAACGGAGACAAGATACTGTACAAAGTCTGAATTATTGTACAAAAGTCTTGATTGAATTACTGTACATTGATTGAATTATTAAGACTTTTACGTAGATGTAGGAAAATAGGTTAGGCCTATATTGCCCCTATTATTGACTTTTTAGTTCCTAGGTTTATAATTTTTGTAAAGTTTGGATGTAAAGATACTTTTTCATTCTATAAATAAAGAAGGCAGAAGGCATTGCAAAAGCAAGCCTTCATGCGTTGAAGCAACCTCTCTCTCTCCACTCCACAATAAATACTTTACTTAGTTAATTAAATAAACATATTCCAATGGAAAAAGCTATGGAGGAACAAAACTCAGAAATATCAAAGATACCCGAACAGGTATATCTATTTATGATTATGAATAGCTAAATTCATAATTCCCAACAATCATGATATGATAAAATAAATTCATATTAGTTACTTTATAGTAGAATTATTCGAAGAATAATATGTTAAGAAGTTTATTAACAAAGAGGAAACGGAGAAAAATCCCTAAGGACTATGCCATCCTAAAGGTGAAACCAATGAGGCAAGAAGCCGTGGTGGGGAGTAACCAGAGTAGAGGCGCTGTTTAAGAGAAAAAGTATCCGGATTACCATGTTAATAGTGACCGAAGAACATATTATTTAAGAATAATCTAGTATATAGTAAGCTGAGATGACCATATTTTGTTACGTACATGGTTGAAGGGAATATTTTGAAAAAAGCAATTTATGAAAATGAATGATTATTTATCTGATGTGATGGTAGATAAATTTAAAATACTTATTTTGTATGCACTTAGAGATATAAAAGTAGCAGATATAAGAAAAATCATATTAGAAAAAGCTTTTGATAAATATTACATGACTAGAGTAAATTATATACCGTATCTACCTAACTACTCTTACAAATACTTACGATGATAAGTTACACAGAATTTTTAGAAAAAGATATAAGAAACATACAGTTACTAGAAAAACAGATAAAAATAAATATAGACAAATACATGGAAAATAAAGATATAAAATACATAGAATTTCTTAATAAAAATATGCAAAAACTACTAAGGACTACAAAATATTATAATAAAACCAATTTTAAAAAATAAATCATTTAGATTATCTTAAAGTTTTAATCTTATATATACTTAAAAATATAGAAATTATAGATATTAAGAAAATATTATTAGAAAAAGTAATAGACTACGAAATTGAAACTGCAAATTGTCTAGAACAGTTATACGAAGAAATTTACCCAGAAGGATATTATTCAGATTAAAAAATGTTAGAATATATTAGAAAAACTAGAGAAAATCAAGAAAATCTAAATAATGAAATTAATTATAGAAACCGAATTAGAAAAATAATGGAAAATCTAAAAGAAAAACTAATATGGATAGAAAAAACCTTAGAAAATTTAGATAAAAGTACATGTGATAGTTTATACAATTTAAAAAACTCACTACGAGAAGAACAACACAAGATAATAAATAACATTGAAAATCTAGAATTAGATATACATTATAGTACAGATAGGATAAATTATTACACAGAAATTTGTAACTCTGCAAATACTACAGGATAAAATAATTAATGAATATATCTTACGAAAAAATTAAATCATTAAAAGATATTGAAACAAAATTTAAAAAATATCCACGCACAAATAAAAATAGATTCACTAGAAACCACCTAATCAATCTATTAGATCTATTAAATCCGCGCACCCCCTACAAATGGTATCGCTCCTTGTCAAAAAAAATATTTCATTTTTATAAATCGGGATTTAGACGATCTGATAAAGAATAAGAAAATTTTTATTGTTCCACGGTTCTCCCACATTCATCAAATTTCATTTCATTCATGCATCTAACATTTCTTTTGGTCCCTTAGTTATTTGGTTAATCTATGTGATATCTAATCTTAAATTGCTTTAGATATGCACTTATGATCATAATATGACAAAGAATAATAATATTAATAAAAGTTTTGAATCAAATGATTGGAGATATTTTCATTTTAAAATATTAGACATTTTTATATAAAAAAAATTATCATTAGCTTGAAACTAGAAATCTAATATTAAAGAGTTCTAAATGAGCTGATACAATTCATAAACTTTCTCTTTCAATGTTTTAAAATATATTTAATTATTAATAAAAAATAGTAATATTAATAATTATAATAATAACAATAATTATAATAAATTAATTGTACTAGTAGTACACACCTAGTAGATAGTAGTAGTGTTAGTAGTAGTAGTTATAGTATAATAAGAACAGCAACAATAATAATAATAACAACAACAATATTAACAAAAATTATTATTATTATTATTTGTTGGGTTCAATTGGTGTGAATGGAAAATTGAGGGAAACAACCTCCGAGGAAAAGACACTGTTTCGGAAAAGAGGTGACTGTTCGATTAGTTGTGACTGTCCAGAAAAGACATGTTGCTGTTCGGTCAATTGTGACTGTTCAGAAAAGACATGTTACTGTTCGGTCAGTTGTAACTGTTCAGAAAAGACATATTATTTAGGAATGCACAGACATGACTATTCTAAAATGATACACCTTTCTGATGAACCATTGCCTCTTTTCCGAAGAGGCACTTCATGGCTATATAAACCTGTATTTTTTCCACAGGTTTAGTATGAAAATTTCTGCATAGAAAAATATTTCTCTTGCTTCTAAAAACTGCATGTGATCATTTCCCGTTGAGTGAGTTCGAAGAAAATCAAAAAGTTTGAGGTACCACTACATTTTGGTTGTGAAGCTATTTTATCCTGGGAGGAAAATTTTGCAACTTCGAGTACTTGAGGAGAATTATTTCCTTAAGGACACTCAGTGAATTCGGAGGACTTGGTTTATTCTGCTTTATCTTTTTTCTTTAAAATAAAGTAACACACTTCTTTGATAGTTCATATTGAACTTGTGTTGATGGTGTTGAAAAACTTCATAAGTATTCTTGATTTAATCTTGAACTTGTGTTAAAGTTGTTTTAACATAATACAAATTGTGTACCCGAATCAACAATCTTCAGGAAATAATTTGGAAAAACAAAAAAAATATATTTTTTTTGCTTGTTTGGTGAAATTTCTTTTCACAGAAGTTTTTTTCCATAATCTGTATTGTTTGGTTTCTGAAGATTAATGCTTTAAGTTTTCTACTCTCTTTGAACATAACAAGTGATTTGAAGAAATAAAATCCTCATCGCAAGTTAAAAGTCACTCGGTTAACAATTGGAAAACATAAAAACTTCATCGTTAAACTACAAACAAGTAGTGTTTATAAGTTGCTACGAACTTGTAATAAGTAAAATTCTATGATAATTCAACATAAGGCATGATCTATTGTTTGCAACTAATAGATAACTATCATTACAAATAAATTATCAAGATATCTCACAAATCACTCAAATACTAACAAACTATCAAATCCACGAAAGAATAATGATAGATACCATAACCCCAGTTGTAGGTTTTAGTTCCACATGATATAGAAGAGATAACAACAATTGTATTAATCATTCAAAGAAATTAAACTTATAAAAGATGAAGTTTGAGGCTCGTTCTCTTCCAAATTCAAGAAAAAGTTCCCACAACCCAATCACAGAGTTGAAAATTGAATTCTAAGTTAAGAGGCCCAAAAAGAGGTGACTTTGCCTTTGGAATAAGTTCCGGATGTTAAACCCTTCTCAATGAAACACTAAAAGTTGCTATTTATATCTGTAACTTAAGAAAAATTTGAAATTAAAAATTTAGATTTTTTGTCCTTTGCTGACGACATGTCTGATGGCTTATCAGAGATCTGATAGCTTATCAGACCATGTTGTCAGACATGATTCCCTTTTCTTTCCTTCTGCTTATGTGTGATGAAATGCCTGATGGCTTATTAGAGTTCTGATAGTTTATCAAAACATGTCGTCAAGCATGCTTTAAATTTTTGCCTTCTGCTTCTTGGTGACGACATGCCTGATGGCCAATTAGAGATCTGATAGCTTATCAGGACATGTCATCAGAACTTAATTTCTTGCATCTTTCTCAAAAAATCATCCATATTGATATAGCTTTCATGTATTTTTATGCATCTTAACTTTCCTACAAAATCACATGAAATATTATCAAAAACAACAATAGCTACTTAAGAACTTACAATTATTCTGAGTTAAAATCCTTAAATGTGCTAACAGAAAGCTAGCACATCAACATCCTCAACTTAAAGAAATTGTTTGTCCTCAAGAAACTACATGACACTATACTGCGATGCTAACCAAGAGAAACATAAGATACCTATGTCAGTTGATCATCAATTTTAGCTCCAAACACATTACACTCTACAAGTTCAATCACTCTAAACCCAACTGTGTATATCAATGAAGATCAACAATGCGACACAAGGGAATCAAGATATGGCATCAAATTATCAACAATAACCATGCCTATATACAAATTACACTTCCCAAACAAGTAGGCAACTAGCAATGCAACCAATGCACCTTTACAATAAAGAAGTCCCTCCGCACTCACATGTGAACTCAAGCATGTCAATACGGGGATGATCAAGAGACACACACTCTCAGAAAGAAGTTCTAGTCAGTGTATGCTAAATACCATAAGCTTGCCCATATTTTCATTACCGAAGCTTTCAGACAGTTAAGTTAGGATCACTGTAGGACTTTTCTTCAGCTTGTAATGTAGGCTTGGGGCGGGTATGATACACAAGGATATTTAAAGTAACTAAGTCTCCTTGGCACTACACTATTTTTGGGGTCTCACTTATCAACCTTTACCTTATTTGTCCCTTTCTTGATTAAAGCAAATTCAAGCGGGGTGCTATTTTTATTCATTCATTTTCTTTTTTTCACAACTCTTCTTTTCTCATTCTTTTTCTAGCACACCCAGCCTTGGATATTTTTTTTATTACCCTTCTTCATACTCATTTTACATCACGCACCCCTATGATAGCCACCCTCAACTTAGGCTATTTGCCTAAGTCAAAGTGCACAATATCCAAGGAGGACCAGGGCCAAAATAGGTTCATTGTGATACAAGTAGAAAGGTGATAGGTCTAACAAAAAATATATATATAGGCATTCAGGCTCAAAATCAGGATCAAGGGATATTATTCAAACATGGAAGGCCATTTAGGCTAAAAGTGGACTAATGTCAACAACGGCCTATGATCCTTTCCTAACCGCTATCCTACAACTAAGGCAAGACCAACCGGGCAAGTTCTGGATTTAACAAACGATGGGTACTAGGTAGTATCTCACACACACATGGCACAAAGGTACATCACAAGCTACTACCCATTTGGTTCATGCAATTATTTGCAGTGATTATCATGTCCCTAGTACTAATTCCATAAAAAGATTCACAGTAGTCACATATAGATGCATATCACACAGTTACCAGATAGAAAATTGGAGAGGTATTTATCTTTCCAAGATAAATCAACAAAAATATGTCAACTGTCCTTGATACTTATTGTTCCCCCACTTAACCACAACACATCACAAAACAAACAGAATACGCCTAAAAAATCCATCTTTACTAGGAGCAAGACTCCGGGGAACAGAGGCACAACAACAAAAACCCAAAGAGGACATCAACACCCACAAGAAGTCTCACCCTCAACTTAAATTCATGCATTATCCCTATTGCATCAAACTAAAATAACAGAGTCAGAAACATACCTATGGAACCATAGGTGCAAGGATCTGATGTCAATCACATAATACAAATACATACAAAAAATGCCTTGGGATGCCTCCCAAGCAGTGCCTGATTTAATGTTGTGACATGACTAGGTTATCTTGACTACTCAGAATTCATTAAGATACCTTAAAAGTGCTTCAGCCTTTATCCCTCCACTTAGATAATTTGAATCATCGGCCTATATTTTGATCTATACATCTTTGAGGTGTGTTGGGAAAATGTGAGAGCATGATAAGGAAAGTTCTATCACGCCACTTTGAAGACTTGAACCGCTTGCCCAATTTTGCATCAAACTTTTATGTGGGATCATTTGGCAATAATGAGAATCTTAAATAGCCACTAAATGGACATCAATCTTTAAGATTCTTGGCCTTTAAGATTGGGGTTGTATTATACCCTTTCGAAAAGACAAACTCCAAAATGTAGGAATTTTCCTTTTCATTTCCAAAATTTATCATTTGCTTGGGTGATTCGACTTTCATCACATCCACCAAGCATAATGTTGAAAAGTTATTTGAGTGAGGTCTTCTCCCTAATTTCAGAGTGGCATCCTTCTCAATCTCTTCACCCCAAATTGGACTAGAGTTTTTATAAGAGATTGGCTCGATTTCTTCTTTTGCCTCTAGCACTATTTCCTCAATCTTGGAATCATCTCTTATGTTTTGTTCAATTGGTTGGGAAATCACCAAGGGTTTCTCATCATCAAGATCAATGTCAATATAGGATTCTTTCTCCTTATCTTCACACTCTTCCATTATTTTAAATAATTCCACATACAAGATATCATCTAAACATAATGTTGAAAAGTGCTTTAAATGATTAACCTCTTTATCCATATCCTCTATTTTTTCTTTCCTTTATCTATTCCCTCATGTCTTGAAGCATTTCTTCCTGACTATCCAAAATTTGTTGAAATATAGCTTTAATGCAACTTATTTCAGTGCTTCATTTTTCTTGTTCCTGACCATAAGACCTATCAAAATCATAAAAAGAACTAGAATTTGGGTTAGCACAACGGGGGGAGGGGGCATTTGAACAATCACTCCAATGTCCATCTTGAACACCACATAAAGAACAATTATTCTACCAGTAGGATGGAGATGGTCCACACATCTCTCTCCGAGGAGAATATCTATAATCTTACCAAAAGTGAGGTCCATCATAATATGGACATGGATCATCAAGGTAGGATTTACAACCATAAAACTCACATTCATTCCAAGATACCATAAAAATAAATAAACTAAAATAAAAATCTACCTAACACAAAAAATAAAAGAAAATTACAAACAAATATTTACACGTTTGAATTCAAGTAAGAAAGCTAAAATTCCAAACCAACTTAATACGCCAAATTGTTCCCCAACAACGACACCATTTTTTATAACGCTCAACTTACATGTCAATTTAGTGCAAGGCAGTCATCGTCAATATAATTACCCAATTTTGGAGTCGGGGTCAAATCTACGAGGAACAATGTGAGTGATGATTAAACTAATTTGAAACTATAGCTACAAGTTAACTTCAAACAAATGATACGAAAAGATAAAATTGGGGGATTTTAATGGTTGATAAAAGTTTCAACTTGCTTCAAAACTCAAAGCTAAAATTTCAATGGTTCAAATTAATGATAGAGAGAAACTAGGGTTGTGATCACTATGATTATTAACCCCTCATTGAATGATAGTTGTAGTAATGGATTCTCATGACTTGTGGGAAACACCAAATTATCAATTTCGACACTCTATCTAAGTGTTTCTCAACCTACCTAGATGTTGAACTCCTAATCTATCGAACTTAGGAAAACATTTTATTCATACTGATTTTATCTTGATTTGATCAATCTTTTTACAACATTAATAATTACATAAGAACTTAACCTTCCCAAATCCTCGATGATAATTCACTACCTTTAGTTTATTTGTCAGATCGAGAAAATCAACATAAGGCATGATCTATTGTTTGCAACTAATAGATAACTATCATTACAAATAAATTATCAAGATGTCTCACAAATCACTCAAATACTAACAAACTATCAAATCCACAAAGGAATAATGATAAATCCCATAACCGCAGTTGTAGGTTTTAGTTACACATGATATAGAAGAGATAGCAACAATTGTATTCATCATTAAAAGAAATTAAACTTATAAAATATGAAGTTTGAGGTTCGTTCTCTTCCAAATTCAAGAAAAAGTTCCCACAACCCAATCACAGAGTTGAAAATTGAATTCTAAGTTAAGAGGCCCAAAAAGAGGTGACTTTGCCTTTGGAATAAGTTCCGGATGTTAAACCCTACTCAATGAAACCCTAAAAGTTTCTATTTATATCTGTAACTTAAGAAAAATTTGAAATTAAAAATTCAGATTTTTCTCCTTAACTGACGACATGTCTGATGGCTTATCAAAGATCTGATAGCTTATCAGACCATGTTGTTAGACATAATTCCCTTTTCTTTCCTTCTGCTTATGTGTGACGACATGCCTGATGGCTTATTAGAGTTCTGATAGTTTATCAGAACATGTCGTCAAGCATGTTTTAAATTTTTGCCTTCTGCTTCTTAGTGACGACTTGCCTGATGGCTAATCAGAGATCTGATAGCTTATCAGGATATGTCATCAGAACTTAATTTTTTGCATCTTTCACAAAAAACATCCATATTGATGTAGCTTTCATGTATTTTTATGCATCTTAACTTTCCTACAAAATCACATGAAATATTATCAAAAACAACAATAGCTACTTAAGAACTTACAATTATTCTGAGTTAAAATCCTTAAATGTGCTTACAGAAAGCTAGCACATCATAGATCTTACCTCTTGCAATTTCACCATTTTAGCCACCACATCCCTCAAGTACTTAGCATACTTAGGCATACTCTGCAAAACATCTAGCAAAGGTAAGTTATTATGAAGCTCTTTGAATGTGTCAATAAACTTTTTGAACAAGACATCCTCCTTTGCTTTTATGTATTATTGAGGGAAGGGTAGTGGTAGCTTCTTCTTCTTCTTCTCTGGTTCAACAATTTTTTCATTCAAGTGCTCAGACTTCCTTGAGTTTTCAACAATACTGTCTATTACATGTTGGGTCACCACATCAATATCTACCTCCTAAGTTGCCTTTGGAGGTTCTTCATGAAGCTCTTTACGACTCCTCAAGGTGATTGCCATTTAATGTTTTGGATTTTCTGTGTCAGCTGGCAAACCACCTTGTGGCCTAGTGTTCAACGCATGCTGTATCTGCCCAACCTATAACTCTAAGCTTCTCTGGTGCACTTTCTGTTTCTGTAATTTTATTTTTTGAATTTTCATACCTGCAAACAGTTGTACTTGACCAGCTAAGAGTTGTTTTAACATCTCTTCAATAATGCTCGTTGCCTGATTTGATTAGGCTTGTGGCTGTGGGGCATTCCATAGCTGATTTGGTGGCTGATTTTGCCACTTCATGTTGTAGGCAATACCATAATTTAGCTTTTAAGCATTGCCTACATACATCACAGATTTCGGATTTGAAGCACACATGGTAGGCGTATGACCTCTATTTCCACATTCTTCACATCAGCCTACAACTTGTTGAATGGTATTGACTGTGGCTATAGGTTGTGTTGCTCCTAACTTTATGCCATTGTAATCTAGGTTGATTAAATTTGTAAGGTAGATACCTATGCTGATAAGGCTGTGAATTGGTCCACCTCTAATACACCTGCAATTCATTTTGTGGCACTTCTAGAATTTACATGCCAATCTGGATTTCCTTGTGCTATGTGGTTCAACAATGTGTACAGCTCATCATAAGTTAGCTCCAATGCTTGACCATCTGTGGTTGAATCTAGCAAAATCTTTACATTGTGATCAAGAGCTTCTACAAAAGTATGAGCATGTACCTCATTAGACTGTTGGTGATGTGGAAAATCCTGAAGAAAGGCCTTAAAGCATTCCCAATCATGATATAAATTTTCATCAGGCTTCTATTTAAATCTCACTATATCACTGTGTAGTCTCGTAGTCTTTTCTGATGGAAAGAATCTGATGAGAAACTCTCTGGCTAATTTTTCCCATGATGTGATTGAATTGACCAGCTCCGCATTCAAACACCTTTTAGCTTCCCCCAAAATTGAATAGGGAAACAGTGTCAGCCTAACATAATCTGGAGTCACCCCAGTCAGAGTGAATTTATTTGTAAGCTCAATGAAGGTCTGGAAGTTGACTTATGGGCCCTTGTGTGAAAGTCCTGTAAACTATCCAATGCTAATAAAAAGCTGCACCATGTTATATTTCAACTCAAAATTCCCCCCAACTGCCTGTCTTTGAATTAGGGAAGTCAAATTCGTTGGAAGTGGGAGTGGAACTTCCCTAACCTTCCTATAAGATACTTCTTGTTCATCCATAGGAATAGTATGCACTTGGTCTTCTTGGAATTGCGGAATTCTGGGGAGAAGGATTTTTCTCTCTTGCATTGATTGTAAAGTTGCTCAATTTTGGAGCTTGGTTCAACCAAGTCATGATCCCTTGCCAGCTTTCTACTTTGGAAACCAATTACCTACAAAAACAAAACCAAGACCAAGCATAAAAATATCAAATAAATCTAAAATTAAAACTAAAATAAACAATTTCCAAACTACAAGTCTCTGACAATGGTGCCAAAAACTTATTGTGACTCAGGCATGCACACAGGTGTATGTGGTCCTCCACGTAATATAGTGACCTTCAAGAAAGCCGAATATCAATCCCACAGAGACAAGAATTGGCAATGATTTGATTTCAATTTCCGATTAGATTTAAGTGATGCGAGAGTAACAAAAATAGGATATGGAGTTTGTAAATTGCAAGAAAATAAACAAAGAATAAAGTAAAGATCTTAAGATAGTCAATAAGAGAAACCCCAGGGTTGAAGCACTTTGAACAATTATATTGCGTCTTGAACTTCATTCTTTAATTTACTTATCGTGGTTGTTGATTCATAGGGTTCACTGCATGATTACGATTTCCCAACCTCTAATCATTTACCTAAGTTAAACCTTACACCTACATCATTGGGTGGGGATGTAATAGTTTACTTATGTTTTTTACAAATATAATCCTACATATGCATCAAGTACGGTAGCTAAGTACATCCCTATCCTAGATACTAATTTTAATTCCTTGTTTCATAATGAAATATAAACCATACTCTGCTTATTTCCATGTTCTATCTCTTTATTCCCTCTCTTGAGTTCACAAGGTTGACAATAGATGTATTTCATGGGTGAACAATCCATAAAATAGTTATAATAAGAATAAGCAAACAACCCAAAGGGATAAGCAAATCAAATGAATTCAATTCAAACCTATAATACTCATATTCTTGGATTCAACCCCAGTGAGAGGGCGTTTAGCCATGCATAGTCATAATCGCAATCACAATGGTGTAATTAACAGCTAAAAACATGAATGAACTAAATAAATATGATAAAAACTTGAGTTATGAAGTTGTAGCAGCCCCTTTTGATGTTCCAAGACGTCCAAAGATGATTAATAATGAGTACAAGGATTTATTTATAGTGTCCAACTAGTCCCAAGACGTGTAGGATACTATTACCCTTCTTGTCTATGTCTAAATTTGACCTCACATCTTGATTTGTTCTAACGGGAATGAAAGTCGCAGCACGCAGGCTGGAAAATGGAGTAGGGGTCGCATTGCGAGGCCCAAAAATAGGTGCTGGAGGTCGCGAAGCACCCTCATTTGGAGGGGTGATGATTTTGGGTCCCTTCTGAAGATTTTGGTTCATAGCACGCACCCAATGGCCTCTCCTACTCCCAGACGTGCCCAAGACTTTTCAAGGATCCAAATTGTGCCAAAGTTGTATATAGTGCTTTCGTTGATCCATTCCGAGATTTTTTGAGTTGTTTACACTTGATTTGAAGCTTGTATTAACTTCATATATCATCATAATCCATTCATCAAGCATCCTATGGCATTAAACACAATAATTTAGATCTCAAAACAGCACAACATCCAACACGACAAACTAGAAACACGAACTAAGCATAGACAAATTTCACTTTGATCTTTAACTCATTGATTCGACTCTTGTCATGATCCAATTGACCCTTGAACATTAAAAACAAGTTGTTTCTCATATAAATATAAAATAAAAACATTAGGAAATCATTAAAACACATTAGAACCCAACACAATAGACTAGAGAAGTACCTACCTCAAGCTAGTAACACTAGTTTTTTTGGTTGAAGTCTAAATGATCAATTTGAATCAAAACTTGGTTGGGAACACCATTAAAAATTGTAAACACATACATGGACACTTAAATACACATTTATTTCATTATAACACATTAAGCACATGCATCATCCTCAAAACAAGGCTAAAGAAGCTAGAATAGTAAGGCTAGAATGCATAAATATACCCAACATCACCAACCTAGACATAAAGCCTTGTTCGTCCTCAAACAATTCTTAACTACAAGCGACATGAGCTGAATAAACTTCACACTTCTACTAAATGCTAGATATTCAAGATAGCACTGCAATTATTACATGAAATGCAAGTTTACAACTCTAAGAACGTTATACAAAATTGAAAGCTCATGAATACTATTTCAAAGCAACCTAACCTCAAGAATTGACTGGCCTTGTAGGAAAACTTATGCTCATCATTCAATCAAAGACATCATACAAATCACCCATATTCATCAAACATGTGCCCATCATAACAAGATAGTTACCCATAATTACTCACAATAATGCAATTAATAACGTAATGGGTACAACAATTAAATTACGCTCACTCTTACAAGGAATACACAAGTCACACATAATGAACCATAGGCTTTCCCTTAGTGTAATTCTCCACTAATAATCGAATGTAAAGCAATTACGATCAAGTAGGTCTTTTTCGGGATGTAAAGTAGGCTAAGGGACGGGTAGGAACTATTTGGGAATAGTGACTAGCCTCTCTAAGCCCTTTAATACACTACATTAAATAATTAAAACCAATCTCCAACAACCAAATTTTACTTTTTTTCATCTACCCATACCTTTTGTTTTATACCCATCTCTTTTAAGTATTTTCACAAACACTTGGTGGACACATAGTTTACTACCAAAAGAATCAATTTTTCTCTTTTTTCCACAAACATGGCAATATTTATAACATCAATTGTATCATATCAATCCACCACACATCAATTATAAACACCAATAACAATTACCTTGGGGTATCAATTTCACCTTTTTCTTCTTCAATTTCTCAAACTCCTTTCTCAATTCTTTTTATTTAATTAAAGCACTTAGAAACTTTTGGATCAAATTATGGTCTATGAAAGTAGTAATTAGGCTAATTATGAGGCTACCAAAGAAAAGTCTAAAGCCTTAATAGGAGGTTAACTAGGATAATACACAAAGGTCGGTAAAAAGAAGGTATAAAACAAGGCTATCCAAGAAATGCCTATATCATCTCCTAAACCCACATTCTTTAATTCTCTTCACACACACACTGGACAAGTTCTAGAAATCATAAACAATAATGAATACACAAAAATCTCACACCACACATGGAACATGATCAACTCAATAGGATCATCATAGACTCCCAACCAAACAATAGAACAAATTCACATTTAAGCCACCATGAAAAAGTCATAAACTTGATCCTAAGTGTCTTAAAATATAGCAATTCACACAATTCAACATGCTTTTACAAATAAACCAACTTGCATCATGCAAGAAAAAATAGCACCAACAAGAATATAGCACTTATTCCCAACCTAAAATATTTTAAATTGTGCCAAACTTTGGGAATTTCCCCCACCCCACACTTAAAAATATACTTTGTTCCCAATGTGAATTTAAAAGTAAAAAGATAGAAATACTCCCCGAAGCCTTTAGGCCTAACTAGTAGCATCTTTACACATAAATGAGATCCATGGGACCCCACACTAAATCTTTGGCATTCTTCAAGCTCAAGATTATAGTACTCAAACTTTCCACTTACCTGTGACTCAACAAAAAACAAAAACTACATAAAATAAAAACTAAAAACTGAAAATAAACATACCTAATTAACTTGGGTTGCCTCTCAAGTAGTGCCTGATTTAGTGTCGCGGCACGACCCAATGTAACTCAACCATATTCCTTCACTTTTATACTCCCTTTTGGGAGACAATTTTTCATTCGTTTCTGAACTCTTTTAGCTTTTAACGGGTTGTAAATTGGTGGTTTCATATTAGGCCGCTCAATCATTTAGTCGGATGAGATCTTTAGTGGCTTATCACCCCACACTCATCCCTTTTCAACACATTGATCATGCATAAATCTTTATATAAGGGATTTTCAATGGGGTCTTTGTAAACATCAAACATCAACTCTTCATTATCTACCCTAATCTTGAGTGTGCCTTCTTTAACATTAATCAAAACACCTCAGGTCGCTAAGAATGGGCACCCCAGTATATTTGGTACCTGTTCGTCTGCCATAAAATCAAGAACAAAAAATTTAGCAGGAATAATAAATTTACCAACCTTTATGAAAACATCCTCAATGATTCAATCTGGATATGTTATGGATCCATCTGCGAGCTGCATAACCACTTGTGTCGCTTTAAGCTTTCCCAAGCCCAATTTTCTAACAATGATAGGGGCATTAAATTTAAGATTTCCCCTAAGTCACTCAATGTATGAACCTCCTTACTCCCTATTTGAATAGGGATAGCAAACTTTCCTTGATATTTTAATATCTTTGGTATTTTATGTGACATCACTGCACTATACTCTTAAGTGAGTGTTATAGCTCCTACCTCTTGCAATTACACCTTTTTGGCCACCAAATCCCTCAAGTACATGGCATACTTAGGAATACTCTACAAAATATCTAGAAAAGATACGTTAATATGAAGCTCTTTAAATGTGTCAATGAACTTTTTGAACAAGGCATCCTCCTTCAATTTTATGTTCTTTTGAGGGAAGGGTAGTGGTATTATATTTTTTTTTATTCAGCAACTTTTTCATTCAAGTACTCAGACTTTCTTGAATTTTCAGAAACTCTATCAATTACCTGTTGGGTCACCACATCACCATCTACCTCCTTAGTTGCCTTTGGAGGTTCTTCATAAAGCTCTTTACCACTCCTCAAGGTGATTTCCATTACGTATTTTGGATTTTCTAGGTCAGCTGGCAAACCACCTTGTGACCTAGTGTTCAATACGTGATATATTTGCCCAACCTGTAACTCTAAGCTTCTCTGGGGCACTTTCTGTTCCTGTAATTCTATTTTTTGAATTTTCATACCTGCAAACATTTGTACTCGACCAGCTAAGAGTTGTTTTAACATCTCTTCTATGTTGCTCGTTTTCTAATTTGATTGGTCGTGTGGCTATGGGGCATTCCATGGCTAATTTTGTGGTTGAGTTTGCCACTTCATGTTTTAGGCATTACCATAATTTGGCCTTTGAGAATTTCCTACATACATCACAAATTTTGGATTTGAAGTACACATGGTAGCCGCATGACTGCTATTTCCACATACTTCACACTAGCCTGTGTCTTGTTGAATGGCATTAATTGTGGATGCAAGTTGTACTGCTCCAAACTTTATGCTATTGAAATGAGTGTTGATTAAATTTTGTAAGGCAGATACCTGTGCTGATAAGGCTATGAATTGGTCCACCTCTAATACACCTGCAATTCTTTTTGTGGCACTTCTAGAATCTACATTTTAATTTGGATTTCCATGAGCTATGCAGTTCAGCAATGCGTACAACTCATAAAAGTTAGCTCCAATGCTTGACCACCTGTGGTTGAATCTAGGAAAATCTGTGTATTGTGATAAAGAGCTTCTATAAAAGTATGAACAAGTACCTAATTATATTGTTGGTGATGTGGACAATCCTGAAGTAGGTCCTTGAAGCATTCCCAAGCATGATATATATTTTCATCAGGCTTCTGTTTGAAGCTCACTATCTCGCTGCGAAGTCTCGTTGTCTTGCCTGATGGAAAGTATCTTACAAGCAACTTTCTAGCTAAGTTGTCCCATGATGTGATTAAATTGACCAGCTCCGCATTCAACCACCTTTTAGCTCCCCCCAAAAATTAATAGGGAAACAATGTAAGCCCCGCATAATCTGAAATCACCCCAGTCGGAGTGAATTTATCTGTAAGCTTAATGAAGGTCTTCAAGTGAACTTATGGATCCTTGTGTGAAAGTCCTACAAACTGTCCACTACTAATAATAAGCTGCACCATTCTATATTTAAACTCAAAATTCCCCCCCAATTGCCGATCTTTGAATTGGGGAAGTCAAGTTTGTTGGAAGTAGGACTGCCACTTCCCTAACCTTCCTACCCGTTGCTTGTTGTTCAGCCATAGGAACAGTATACACTTAGTCTTCTTGGAATTGCAGAAGTTTAGAGAGAAGGATTGCTTCTCTCCTGCGTTGATGGTAAAGTTGCTCAGGTTCGGAGTTTGGTTCAATCAAGTCGTGATTCCTTGCCAGCTTTCTACTTTGGAAACCTGTTTCCTGCAATAAAAAAATCAAGACCAAGCGTAAAAACACCAAATAAATCTAAAAGTAAAACTAAAATAAATAATTGTCAAAATACAAGTCTCCGGCTACGGCGTCAAAAAATTGTAGTAACTCAGGCACACACGCATGTGTGCGTGGTCCTCCAAGTAATATAGTGGCCTTTAAGAAAGACGAATATCGATCCCATAGAAACAAGAATTGGCAATGATTTGATTTCAATTTACCGTTTAGATTTAAGTGATGTGAGTATAACCAAAATAGGAGTTGGAGTTTATAAATTACAAAAAAATAAACAAAGCATAAAGTAAATATCTTAAGACAGTCAATAAGAGAAAACCCAGGGTTGAAGCACTTTGAACAATCGCGGTTGTTGATTCGTGGGGTTTACTGTATGATTGTGGTTTCTCAACCTCTAATCATTTACCTAAGTTAATACTTACACCTACATCATTTACTTAAGTGAACCTTTAATAGTTCACTTAAGTTCTTTACAAATATCATCCATATATGAGTCAAGTACGGTATCTAAGTATATCCTTATCCTAGGTAGCAATTTGAATTCCTTGTTTCAAAAATAAATACAAACCATACTCTGCTTAGTACTATGTTCTATCTCCCTATTCCCTCTCCTGAGTTCACAAGGTTGACAATAGATGTATTTCACGGGTGATCAATCAATAAATTACTTATAACAAGAATAAGCAAACAACCCACAGTGATAAGAAAATCAAATGAATTTAATTAAAAACTATAATACTTATGTTCTTGGCTTCAACCCCAGAAAGAATGTGTTTAGCCACGCATAGTCATAATAGCAATTACAATGGAGTAATTAACGACTAAAAACATGAATGAACTAAACAAAATCATGAAAACCTAAGTTATGAAGTTGTAGCAACCCATTTTGATGTTCCAAGACGTATTTATAGTGTCCAAAGATATATTTATAACGTCCAAGTAGTCCCAACACGTGTAGGACTCAATTATCATTCTTGGCCATGTCTAAAGGGGACCACACATCATGAGTTGTGCAAAAAGGAATGAAAGTCGCGATGCATAGGTTGGAAATGGGAGTAGGGTCACGTTGTGATCCCAAAAATGATTACTGGAGGCCGCGACACGCCCTCGCCATGTGGGGTAATTCTTTTGAGTCCCTTCTAAAGATTTTGGTCCTTATCACATGCCACATTTCCAGTTCTACTGCCCATACATGCCCAAGAATTTTCAGCGGTCCAAATTGCGCCCATTAAAACATATAAATACGCAATAAAAACCTTAGGAACTCATTAAAACAAATTAGAATCCAACAGAATAGACTAGACAAGCACCTAGCTCAAGCTAGTAGCACTAGTTTTCTCAGTTGAACTCTAAATGATCAATTTGAACCAAAACTTTTTTGGGAACACCATTAAAAATTGTAAACACATACATGGACAATTAAATACTCATTTACTTTACTATCACACATTAAGCACATGAATCATCCCTAAAACAAGGCTAAATAAGCTAGAATAGTAAGGCTAGAACGCATAAATACACCCAACATCACCACCCCACACTAAAAGCCTTGTTCATCCTCGAATAAATCTTAACTATAAGTATCATGATCTGAAGAGAATACTCACTTCTACTAAATGCAATACATTCAAGATAGCACTACAATTATTACATGAAATGCAAGTTTACAACTCTAAGCACGTTATACACAATTGAAAGCTCATGAATACTATTTCAAAATATCCTAAACTCAAGAATTGACTTACCTAGTTGGTACACTCATGCTCATCATTCAATCAAAGACATCATAAAAATCACCCACATTCATCAAACATGTGCCCCTCACAACAAGAGAGCTACCCATAATCACTCACAACAATGCAATTTATATCGTAATGGGTACAAAAATTAAATTACGCGCACTCTCACAAAGAATTCTCAAGTCACACATAATGAACCATAGGCTTTCACTTGGTGTAATTCTCCACTAATGGTCGAATGTAAAGCTTAGGATCAAGTAGGTCTTTTTCGGGTTGTAATGTAGGCTAAGGGACGGGTAGAAACTATTTAGGAATAGTGACTAACCTCTCTAAGCGCTTTAATACACGACATTAAACAATTAAAACCAATCTCTGACAACCAAATTTTACTTTTTTTTTATCTACCTGTACCTTTTGTTTTTGCCCCATCTCTTTTAAGCATTTTCACAAACACTTGGTGGACACATAGTTTACTACCACAAGAATCAATTTTTCTATTTTTTCCAAAATCATGAAAATTTTTCTAAAATCATTTATATCACATCAATCCACCACACATCAATTATAAACACCAATAACAATTACCTGGGGGCATATATTTCATCTTTTTCTTTTTTAATTTCTCAAAATCTGTTCTCAATTCTTTTTTTTTTTCAATAAAGCTCATAGGAGCTTTTGTAACAAATTATGGTCTATCAAAGAAGGAATTAGGCTACTTATAAGGCTACCAAAGAAAAGGCTAAATGCTTAATGAGGGTTAACTAGTTTAATGCACAAAGGTAGGTAAAAAGAAGGTATAAAATAAGGCTATCAAAGAAATGCCTATATCATCTTCTAAACCCACATTCTTCATTTCGCTTCACACATACATGGGAGAAGTTCTAGACATCACATGCAACAAGGAATATACAAAAATCACACACCATACATGGGAAATGCTTAACTCAATAGGCTCATCATAGACTCCCGACCAAACAATAGCACAATTTCAAATTTAATCCACCATGAACAAGAGTCATAAACTTGATCCTAAGAGTCTTAAAAAATAGCAATTCACACTATTTAAAATGTTTTTACAAACAAACCCACTTGCATCATGAAATCAAAAATAGCACCAAAAAGAATATCTCATTTGTTCCTAACCTAAAATTTTTTAAATTGAGCCAAACTTGGGGAATTTACCCTACCCCACACTTAAAAATCTACTTTGTCCCCAAAGTGAATTTAAAATTAAAAAGATAAAAGTACTCTTTGAGGCCTATAGGCTTAGCTGGTAGAATCTTTACTCATAAATGAGATCCATGGGACCCCACAATAAATCTTTATCATGCTTGAAGCTCAAGATTATGATACATAGACTTCCCATTAACTTGTGACCCTAAAACAAAAACAACATGAAATAAAAACTAAAAATTTAAAAAAATATATATCTAATTAACTTAAGTTGCCTCCCAAGCAGCGCCTGATTTAGTATCGCGGCACGACCCAACGGAACTCAACCATATTCCTTTACCCTTTTACTCCCTTTTAGGAGCTAATTTTTCATTTATTTCAGACCTCTTTCAGCTTTTAATATGTTAGAAATCAGTGATTTCATATCAGGCCACTCAATCAGGCAGTCAGATGAGGTCTTTAGTGGCTTATGCACCCCACACTCATCCTTTTCCAACACATTGATCATGCATAAATCTTTATATAAAGGATTTTCAATGGGGGCCTTGTACATAGTTTTAGGAAGTGGGTTTTGGAAGGCATTCTCATTAATTGTGATAATTTTTTTTGAAATTTACCTATTTAAATAGCAAATTCAATTTGATTTTGTTCATGGTGAAATTGACATTAATTCGATGAAGATGGAGGATGAGGTGTGAAGAAATTGCTTATTTGGGGGTAGGGTGACGAAGTAGATGTGTTGATTGAGGTGGGTTTGAATTTTTGGGATAGGGGTGATGAAGAAGAAGATGTTTCGATGAAGTTAGGGGGAAGAAATTGCTTATTTAGGGGTGGGGGTGATGAAGAAGATGTGTTGGTTGGGGTGGGGTTAGATTCTTGGGGTGGGGTGATGAAAAAGAAGATGTTTGGGGTAGGGGGTGATGAAGAAGAAGATGATTGGGGGGTGGGAAGGGAAATATTTAGTTTTTAATTATTTTTTCATTATTTTTTTATTTAGATGCGCCTTTTTTAATTTAAATAATTATGTTTTTTCCACATCAGATTTAGGGGGTAAAAAATTATCACTTTTAAGTAGTTTAGGTGTGTAATAGATCACTTAGATAGTTTAGGTGTGGCTTAGACTTTTCTTGTATAGTTTAGGATGGAAACGATGCGTTTTCCCTATTTTAATATGAAATGATTAGACTTAATACTTTAATATTATTCACGCATCACGCGGGTACGTATACTAGTGATAACTTAGGCCTCATTTGTTTGTATTTAATGGAGGAGTGAATCTGAATGGTTCAGACTTCAGACCATTAAGTACATTTGTTTTTTATTAAGATTTTAGCTCTTAATAGGTCTAAATCATTCAGATGTGAAACCAAGTCTTAATATCATTAAGAGATATTCTTGTGTTGAATAATATTCACCCCCACTCTATCCATAATTACTAGTCACCACCACTACCACCATTGTCAACCACCACCCACTACAACCAACCACCATCAACCGCTACCACCGACCACTTTCACCATCATAACCACCATTGGCAATCAATATCGCTACCTACCACTATTGTCAGCCACTACAAAACCTACCACCTCCATTATTCTAATTATATCCACCACTACTACCACCGCAATTTTAACGTCACTGCTATCATCAAACATTACCAACCAATCAGTACTACCAACCAACTCATCAATCACAACTAGCACCATCGCTAACTCCCACTAAACATTATCAACCTCTACATATTCTTCTACGACCACTACCATTATTATCATCGGTATTGCCACCTCTACCACCACTTTAACCACTACTATTGTAACGCCCAAATTTTTCTGAACCACAATGCTACATGGTACTTATGACCCTGAAGGATCACAAGCTAACCCATAACTGATATCTGTACTTGTAAATTATAATATATAACATAATAATGCGAAAAACATGAATATGTAGTCCATAAGATTCAACTGAATAAAGAATCTGTCAAAACATAACATCCATATGGGTGAAAGATACCCAAAACAACTGAAAACTGAATCAAATCTGAACATAAGTATGAATACTAAATCTTAAAGCCTCTAAGTGCTATCTGAATAAGGAGTTGAAGGAACATGTGTCCAACTAACTCCGTAAACTGTTAACTGGCTAAAATAATAACGAATAAATCAAACCATATTTTCCTCAAATGAAGAGGACTCACTGAATCTCTATGACTGGAAATGCTACTACTACTGTTGATCTGGAGCTCGTGTCTCTGAACCTATGGCGTAATATAAAAAGAAAGCACCATAGCGCAAATGCGTCAGTACGAGGGAATGTACTGAGTATACGAGTGAGGTAGGCTACATATAAACAGGGTTTACATGCATGAACAATGCTAACTTTCTGACTGACATGAACGTAAAAGTACAAACATGCATACATAGTAACTAAAATCGTGGGTGCATGATAGCTAGTTCTGTATGCTAATACATGGTTTACTGATGGCTAACATGACTGATACTAAAATTCTAATAACATGGGTGACTGTATTTGACAATCGTAAATCTCATAGAATTATCTGAGTTCTGTACTGTAACTGAGTCTGACTGTATCTGACAGTCCTGATATACTAAAATCAGAAGACCTATCTGAGTTCTTTTACTTAGACTAATTCTGAAACTGTGGGAGGTAGTTGTTTAACTGACATGCCCTAATAACGCATATAGCTAAGTTGGGGTCCAATCTGTGCCCCGACTGAAGGGGTGTCAATACCGTACCACTGGTAAGGACAGTTATGGGTGACCCTTAGCTGGTAGGTATTTGAAAGGAGAAATGTGGCAACCCTAAACTAACAGGTTAAGCCACCCCATCAACCTTAATCTAATAGGCTAAAATGTCTCAACCTACGCTGGCTACATAGTTCTAGATCACAAGGATGACTGCTAAGAATCATACCCTAAACTGGTAGGTGAGTCCCCATCCTTGGGTTCACTCAGTGCTAACTTATACTCCCATCTGAAGAGACTAAAAATAATTCAACTGACTATACATAGATAGATTAACTGACTTCCGTTGACTGACGGAGTAGTATTATTATCTGAGAGTTAACTGAGATCATGAGATTTCTGAGGTTTCCTGAGTCACATGACTGACTGAGTTCTATAGATTATAGATGGACTGAGATTATCGTGACAACATGACATGGATCTAGGCACATAGCTATGTTTTTGGGTACAAGTACCCCCAGGACTCGATAGAAGGAAACTGACACACATGAAATGACTTGATCACAAGATTTGAGTCCATAATTCATAATATCATAAGTAAGGGATATCATATTTCATATAGTTATTCAATATCTTAAAAATTATAGGTAATGCATGGATATATTTTGTGCACATATTGTACATCTCCATTATTTTACATGCTTCATACCACCATAATAGCAACACATGAAAAGCATTGAATTCATATTGAAGTATATAGCTAACATGGACTTGTCATTTAGACATCATAGAACCATACAATCATGAATTTCTAGCATCCTAAGTATTTTATCAAACACCATGCATGCATTCTTTAAGGCATAGGTGAGTTTCATACTTGCACCATATTAAACCTCTTAAAGTTCATGGTTTTCAATTAACAAACATATATATGCCATGAAAACACCTTTAGACATCACATTGAAACTTAAACAACAATCATCAATATGTACATACTCATAGCACCACAAAAAGTTTACAAAATAATATTTAAAACATGGTTCTTGAACTCTATGAATGGATTGGATCCATAGATGAACACTACGCATACCTTAGAAAGGAAACCTTGATGATTTGATGGAGAGTTCTTGGATTGGGAAACTTAATTCTTAATTATCTTGGAAAAAGGCTTGAATTTTTCTTTTGAGAGATGAGTTTGATGGAAACCCTAATCTTATGGTTGAGAGCGTAAGAGAGGGTTTTTGAGATACTTAACTAAAGAAAATAATGGAAAAAATTACGCCTCTTTAGGGTTATAAGTCGTGGAATATGAAGGAAATGACCAAAATACCATTATGAAATAAATTCCCAGTTGCTAAAAAATCATAGCTGACGACCTTCGTGATAGGGCATCACAAATGTGATAAGATTTCACAAATGTCATCACTTAGGAGCTAGTTTTTGCCTAAGGCTGACCACATTTGTGATGCCACCACCTTTGTGATAGGGCATCACAAATGTGGTAAGCTATCACGAATGTCATCACTTAGTAGCTGGTTTCTACCTAAGGCTGACGACCTTCGTGATAGGGTGTCCAAAATATGGTAAACTATCATGAATGTCGTCACTTAGGAGCTGGTTTTTGCCTAAGGATGATGACCTTCGTCATAGGGCATCACAAATGTGGTAAGCTGTCACTAATGTCGTCACTTAGGAGATGGTTTGTGCCTAAGGCTGACGACCATCGTGATAGGCCATCACAAATGTGGTAAGCTATCATGAATGTCGTCACTTAGGAGCTGGTTTTTGCCTAAGGTTGACAAACTTCATGATAGGGCATCACAAATGTGGTAAGCTATCACAAATGTCGTCACACTATTTCCAGCCTAACATGTTGGAGTAAAATAGGAATAACTCTTTGCTCCGCTATCGAATTTAGGAGAAATTGGTATCGTTGGAAAGCTAATTCAAAGTATTCTAGAAATTTATGTTTGTATGGTTCTATCATGTCTCAATGAGATAATTCAAAAATTCCAAGTATAATGAGAGATATGCTCATTTGAAGTTGACTATACTAATATCCTTCTCAAGAATTCAATCGGTAAGGAATGTTTTGATTCGTGTGATAGCTGGGAGTTATTTGAAGCCTTAATATACATCTAACCTACTAATAAAACTATAAAATAACCATGATTTACTATGCATGAGCTTGGTACATGGCTGTAATATTGGTTTGGATTTTTCAGGGTATAACAACTATAACCATCTACACTATCACAACTAATAGCGTCTCCAACTACTACTAACACATCGTCAAATATCATACATTTATTTTTCATCCATCGTAATCAATACCCCAAAAAACTACCATCAACTAACTTCACATCACAATTGCTACCACCGCTACCAATCACAACCGTCATAACTGTCACCGCAATACCAATCATCTTTTCCATCACAACTATCACTACCAATATTACTAGTCACTACCATTAATCATTACCATCACCACCATCAGTATAAACAATCTCCACTATCACTAGCAAATATAAATAACTTTTTTCAATCAAATAAAATTTTATTGTATTAATTTAAATATTTTATTAATATATAATTAATTTTTTATTTAAATTATATTTTTTATTACATATACAAATTAATAAGTTTTTCACATTGAGATATTGAAAAACAAATAGTCTTAGTCATTCAGTTTTCAGATCTGGAGACAACTTATTAATCATTCAGATGTGCATTCAGTTTCAGACATCTGAATCATAATAAAAATAAATGAAGCCTTAATAAGTAATAATATTCTTATACCCGACTTATATCATGCATTCCTCCAAGGATAGAAAATAATATTGAGCTATCTAATAGAGCGTAATGCGAAAAAACAAGTATTACTTAAATCATTGTTCATGTAATACCCCAAAAAATCCAACCACTATTAGCGCCATGTTTCAAGCTCATTAATAGTAAATAATTGTTATTTTATAGTTTTATGAGAAAGTTAGATGTATGTTAAGTCTTCAAATAACTCCAAGCTATCAGACGAATCAAAACATTCCTTACCGATTGAAGTCTTGGGAAGGATATTGTCAAAATCAACTTCAAATGATCATATCTCTCGTTATACTATGTATTTTTTGAGATAATGACCCACCAAAATATATATAATTAAATTATCTTTCTAAAAATACCAATTTTTCCTAAATCCGATATCGGAGCAAAGAGTTATGCCCATTTTACTACAGAATGTCAGCCTGAAAACTGAGTGATGACATTTTGGATGACTTATCACAATTCTGATGATATTGTTGATAACCTATCCCATTTCTAATGATATTTCTGATGAATTATCATCAATGTCATTAGACTTAGGCAGAGTGTCAAAAATTCCAGCTCCCAGGTGATGACCTGGGGTGATGGGCTATCACAGATCCGACAGCTTATCAGCCCATGTCGTTAACTGATAATTTCAGCAACTGGGAGGTAATTTTGTAGGGGTATTATGGTCTTTTTCCCTCACTCTAAATACGGTATTAAATCCCAAAGAAGGCTATTATCACATTATTTTCTCATTCTCCTCAAGAACAAGAACATTCTCTCCCAAAAGGGTTAAACCCTAGTCAACAAAAATCAAGAGAAAGCCTAAGGATTTCTTCAAAAACCTTCAAGAAATATTAGATCTCTTCCAAGATCAAGATTTAAGGAATGCGTAGTGTTCATCAATGGAGTTTAAAAAGCCTTTTTTAAACTATCAATCATGAAGTTATGTTGTGGGTTGATTATGTTTGTGTGATTGATTGTTATACAACTCCCAAATTAGAATCTTTATGTGATTTTATGAATCTCGGATGACATGTAAATTGAAATATATAAATTTTGGGTGGTTTGAATCATTAAGATGATGAATATGACTAAGCCACAAGGTGTGCATGTAAGGTGTTTGATAAAAGACCTAAAAGACTTGAAATCATGCATTATAGATAAATACAACTTAAATGACATGACCATGATCGATTCCTTACGACTCAACATGAATTCCATGCTAATTGTTGTGTATTGTTGTTGTGATATGGAATGCTCATGAAATGAAGTTATGCAAGTATTTACATGTTATACGCATTCCCTTTTATGTATATGGTGTTGAGAAACATGTGTAGTATGAAATCCTTTACATATGGTATTATGAATTGTGAATGTTATTCCTATGATCAAGAAATGTCATGTGTATTAGTTTCTTTCCATCGAGTCCTGGGGTACTTGTACCTGAAAGTATAGCTGCGTGCCTAGAGCCATGTCATATTATCACGATACTCTCAGTCAAGCCATGATAGATAAAATTCAGTCAGTCATATGACCCAGGAAAACTTAGAAATTACAGTAATCTTAGTAGTTCAGTAATCCTAGTAGTATTCCTAGTAATCTCAGTAATTTCAGTACTCTCAGTCAGTCATCAAAACTCGCTACATTTCATCAGTCAAAGGAACTCAGTAAACTCAGTTTAGCTCCATTAAACAATATCGCTAGTATCAGTTCAGTTTAGCTAATCAGTTCAGTTAAGCTAATAAATTCAATTCAGCTCAATTAATCAGTTCAGTGCCTTTCAGATGAGAGTAGGATTCAGCACCGAGCAAGCCTAGGGATGGGGAATCACCTACTAGAATAGGACTTAGATCTCTAGAAGCAAACCCTAAGTTCCAGAACTATGTAGCCAGCGTAGGTACGAGATATCACCCGTTAGATAGGACTGATATTCTCAGGGATCACCCGTTATCACATTTAAATATATAGGAATGATCCCAGAGGTCACCCTCTAGATTAGGACTGACTCCACAACAGTTGTCTTTACCAGTGGTGCATTACTAACACCCTTCCAACTAGGGTTAAGGGTTGGACCCTATACTAGCTAGAAAGGGGCATGTCAGTTAGATGAATACATCCCACAGTTTCAGTTACAGAATTAGGACTGTCAGATACAGTCAATTCAACTTAGTAATACAGATTTAGGACTATTAGATATGGTCAATCCTTATTATTTTAAATAGACTTCAGGATCATCCACTATATAGGACTGATCTAAAATATGGTCAATCAATATCAGTATCATCAGATTTAGAGATCACCCGCTAGGTAGGACTGATCTCAGAATAAGTTAATTCATCTTAATTAATAATATACTCAAAGATCGCCTGCTAGATAGGACTGATCTCATATTCAGTTACTCTATACAGAGCGGAACTCAAATTTTCCATCAGAACTTAGACTATCAGATATAGTTGCTTAGTATCAGTTACATCGGTTATGCCGATCATCACAGTGATATTAGTTATATTAGTCACCATCACTCACGTTATCAGTATTCAGTTTTAGAACTGTTAGACACAGTCAATCAGACTAGTTCTTCATAATTCAAACTATCAAAAATAGTTGTTGATCTATTCAGTATCTCAGTATCAGTATACTCATGTTGTCAGTATTAAGACTCAGTAGTCAGTATCACCATGAATTCAGTTATAATTACTTATGCATGTATGTATTCTCACATTCATATCAGTCAACATTATTCATGCATATAAACCCTTTACATTTAGCCTACCTTACTCTTATACTCAGTACGTTCAGTCATATTGACGCGTTTGTGCTATGGTTCTTTGTCTTATGTTGTACCATAGATTCATAGGCATGAGTTCCAGAGTAGCAGTAGTATTGCAGATTTCAGCAGTCAGAGTTAGAAGTGAGTCCTTATCCTTCGAGGACATAATTATTTCTTTATTATCCCATTAGTCAGTTTATTAGACAGAGTTAGTTGGGGACATGTCCCATTAGCTCCTTATTCAGATTACTCAGACAGTAGAGGATTTCAAACTAGATGCAGACTAGATATTAGACTTGGTTTAGACTTCAGTATTTTTAGTTTTATTTTGGTATTGTGATACCACCTTATTCAGATGTTATTATTATTTAGATGTTTATCCAATTTGAACCTTATGGCCTTTCAGTTCATATTTCCATATTTTTTAGTTTTTTATGTAGTATACAGGTACAAATATCAGTCATGGGTTAGCTTGTGGTCCTTCGGGGGTCATGAGCACCGTGTAGCATTCCGATTCAAAAAATTAGGGTGTTACAAACTTGGTATTAGAGCCAGGTTTCAATAGAGTCCTAGGAAGTCTGAAAGCCGCATCTAGTAGAGTCTTGTACATGGGAGTGTTATGCACCACACTTATGTGTAGGAGGCTATGAGATGTTTTAGGAATAGTTTTCCTTCTTTCATGTTTCAGATCGTGCTATATAAAGGTTTCCTAAGAAACTCATGTGATTCTCATCATGCTCCACTCATTTCAACTCCACCTTACTTTCAAGGTAATAAAAGTAGTGAAGCTCAAGTCCTAAAGATAAAGCTTTCTCAGACATTCCCTACAGACAGTTATGGGATTTGCCACATGGTCAGATAGTATCCCTTAGTTCTGTTATGTTCCAAAGTTATACGGATTTCATTCATGAACATGAGAACTCATTCTTGAACCCGAATTTAGATATTCCACCAGATCCCTTCTCAGAATCCTATGATAGCATAGGACTAGAGTTAGAAGCATGAACCTAGGATTTTGGCAGTTGTAGAGTTGGGATAATATCATCCAGATTGAATAGATTATATATTCATGGGAATAGTTGTACAAAAGTGAATCACTAGGCTTGAACAGTGCCAACAACAAATTAAGACTATTAATTTGAAATTAAGTGCGTAGAGATGGATGTGAATTATGAATGTAATATTAGTAGTATATGAGGAAATAGTAGAAGATAATGTATTTAGTAAATCAAGCATGTGTCGAACAGAGTGTAAGTATATGGTGATGATTACAGTTTAGTGCAGAGCTTAGTAAAGTGTTCACAGACTTAAGATGATGGCTTAAAGTTAGGGGGAGATGATAGATCAAGTAACCAAGTCAGGATCTCAGAATTCCAATAGTAGTGCTAGTATGAATAGAAAAAAAATAATAAAGGAAAATGATTCCCGATCCATGCTTATCTCGGTACAAGTTTTGTACTTCAGTCAGCATAATGCCTACACATGTTTCATAACTCAGTTCCATGAACACAACTTATATTCACACTTTTTTCATAGAATCTTGTGCACTTCCAATTCCCGCATAAGAAGTTCCAGCTCACTCAGTATTATGAATCATGTCTCATGAACACAGAAACTCCAACCTCAGGTCATGTAGCTCATGACTCATGTACACATGTGACTTTCTATAGATTGCTCAGCTCCCATAACTTATGTTACACTCCTATTAATTAGTTAATCTAGGATATGTCATGTATATCCTCAGTTCATGCCTTTTGGGTACATCCATATTATTGATATACTAATCCTTAGGCCTTAGTCATGTGTCAAGTTCAGCTAGTGTCCATTCATGTTTCAGGTTCTCTTGATTCAACCCCTTCCATTTATGTGTCATGCCTCAGCTTTAAATTTCATATAATCAGTTGTGATTCAGTTTCCAGATGCCTTGCGCATCACCTCATCTCCCTCAGTAGCTCAGCCAAGTCAGTATTCTTTGAGGGACCTAGTGTCCCAAGGGGGAGATACACTATGATTCCCTGGGCTTTCATAACATAAGCAAGGGGGAGATACACTATGATTCCCTAGGCTTTCATAACATAAGCATTTCATTCTCTCTTTATGTAATTAATCTAGTGTGGAGTAGGGGATACTCATAAGTTGACCCTTAAGCTCCAACCTTAGTTTTACGCCATGTATTAAAAACTCAGTTTAGTTCATGTATCATGCTCCAGACTCAGTTATGTTCTCATGTTTTCGCTCATGCATATTGAGTAATTTGTCTCAGACTCATCGGTATTTTTAGTTCAAGGTAATAGTCTTCCTTGAAGTTACTTATTCTCATGTTCAGATTTCAGTACAAAACTTGGTATTTGTTTTCATGCTCAGTTTTCAGTTCAAACTTGGTATCTTTACCATTACATGTTCAGTCGCATGTACATGAGTCAGTTCAGTTATGTATTCACGCATCAGATATGCGTGATCATCTTACCAGTACTTTAAGTCATGCATTCATATATCATGTTAGTCATAAAATTAGGCATCAGATATGCATTCTTATTAAGAGAAACTCAGTTCATCAGAACACTCAGTCATGCATTCATGAATTAGTTACTGATGCATCAGATATGCATGTTCAATATGATGTATTCAGCTTATCAGTCATGTTAGTCCCTAAACCATATTTCAGTAGTGTATGTCTTGTACGTACTTTAGTTGATGTTTTCTTTTATCTCAATCATTCTCATTCGAGGACGAATGTTTCCAAGGGGGAGATATTGTAATACCCTAAAAAATCCAAACCAATATTAGCGCCATGTTTCAAGCTCATGCATAGTACATCATGGTTCTTTCATAGTTTTATGAGCAAGTTAGATATATATTAAGTCTTCAAATAACACCAAGCTATCAGACGAATCAAAACATTCCTTACCGATTGAATTCTTAGGAAGGATATTGCCATAGTCAACTTCAAACGAGCATATCTCTCGTTATACTATGAATTTTTGATCTCATGACCCACCAAAAGATATATAATTGAATTATATTTCCAACGATACAAATTTCACTTAAATCTGATAGTGGAGCAAAAAGTTATGCCCATTTTACTCTAGCATGTCAGCCTAAAAACTGAGTGATGACATTTTTGACGACTTATCACAATTCTGACGACATTTTTGATAACCTATCACATTTTTTATGACATTTCTGATGACTAATCAGAAATTTCATCAGACTTAGGCCGAATATCAAAAATTCGAGCACCCAAGTGACGACCTGGCCTAACGGGGTATCACAGATCTGACGGCTTATCAGCCCATGTCATCAGCTGATAATTTCAGCAACTGGGAGGTAATTTTGTAGGGGTATTTTGGTCTTTTTACCTCACTCAAAATACGGTATTAAAGCCCTAAGAGGGATATTATCCCATTACTTTCTCATTCTCTTCAAGAACAAGAACATTCTCTCCTAAAGGGGTTAAACTCTATTCAACAAAAATCAAGAGCAAGCCTAAGGATTTTTTCAAGAACCTTCAAAAAACGTTAGATCTCTTTCAAGATCAAGCTTTAAGGTATGCGTAGTGTTCATCCACAGATTTCTTTCATCCGTGGTATTCAAGAACCCTTTTTAAAACTATGAATCATGAAGTTATGTTGTGGGTTGATTATGTTTGTATGATTGATTGTTATACAACTCCCAAATTAGAATCTTTATGTGATTTTATGAAACTAGGATGACATGCAAATTGAAATATATGAATTTTGGGTGGTTTAAATCATTAAGATGATGTATATGCCTATGCCATAAGGTGTGCATGCAAGGTGTTTGATAAAACACCTAAGAGACTAGAAATCATGTATTATAGCTAAATGGAACTTAAATGACAAGACCATTCTCTATTCCTTACGACTCAACATAAATCCATGCTAATTTTTGTATATTATTTTTGTGATATGGAATGCTCATAAAATTGAAGTTATGCAAGTATTAACATGTTATACGCATTCCCTTTTATGTATATGGTGTTGAGAAACATGTGTAGTATGAAATCCCCTACTTATGGTATTATGAATTGTGGATATTATTCCTATGATCAAGAAGTGTCATGCGTGTTAGTTTTTTTCCATCGAGTCCTGGGGGTACTTGTACCCAAAAATATAAACATGTGCCTAGAGCAATGTCATGTTATCACGATACTCTCGTGAAGCCATAATCTATAAATTCAGTCAGTCATGTGACTCAGGAAACTCAGAAATCATAGTAAGCTTAGTAGTTCAGTAATATCAACAGTATTCCTAGTAATCTCAGTAATTTCAGTACTCTCAGTCAGTCCTCAGAACTCGGTACGTTCTATCAGTCAAAGGAACTTAGTTAATTCAGTTTAGCTACGCTAAACAATACCACTAGTATCAGTTCAGTTAAGCTAATCAATTCAGTTCAGTTAATCAATTAAACTTAATTAATTAGTTCAGCGTCTTTCATATGGGAGTAGGATTCATCACCAAGCGAGCTTAGGGATGGGGACTCACCCGTTAGAATAGGACTGAGATCCCTAGAAGAAATCCCTAAGTTCCAGAACTACGTAGCCAACGTAGGTACGAGATGTCACCCGTTAGATAGGACTAACATACTCAGGGATCACCCATTAGCATATTTAAATGTATTGGACTAATCCCAGGGGTCATCCATTAGATTAGGACTGACTCCACAATAGTTGTCGTTACCAGTGGTACGGTACTGACACCCTTCGAACTGGGGTTACAGGTTGAACGGGGCATGTAGGTTAGATGAATGCATCTCACAGTATCAGTTACAAAATTAAGACTATGAGATACAGTCAATTCAGCTCAGTAATATAGATTCAGGACTATTAGATACGGTCAATCCTTATCATTTTAAATAGACTTCAGGAACATCCACTAGATAGGACTGATTTCAACTATGGTCAATCAGCATCAGTATCATCAGATTTAGAGATCACCCTCTAGGTAGGACTAATCTCAGAATATATTAATTCATCTTTATTAATAATATACTCAAAGATTACCCGCTAGATAGGACTGATCTCAAATTCAGTTACTCCATACAGAGTGGAACTCAGATAGTTCCATCAGAACTTAGACTGTCAGATACAGTCGCTTAGTATCAGTTACATTGGTTAGGCCGATCATCACAGTTATATCAGTTATATCAGTCATCATAGCTCACGTTATCAGTATTCAGTTTCAGGATGTTAGACACAGTCAATCAGACTAGTTCTTCATAATTCAAACTATCAAAAATAGTTGTTGATCTATTCAGTATCTCAGTATCAGTATACTCATGTTGTCAGTATGAAGACTCAGTAGTCAGTATCACCATGAGTTCAGTTATAGTTGCTTATGCATGTATGTATTCTCACGTACATATCTGTCGGCACTGTTCTTGCATATAAACCCTTTGTATTTAGCCTACCTCACTCGTATACTCAGTACGTTCAGTCGTACTGACGCATTTACGCTATGGTGCTTTCTCTTATGTTACGCCATAGGTTCAGAGGTATGAGTTCCAGAGCAGTAGTAGCATTGCAGATTTTAACAGTCAGAGTTAGAAGCGAGTCCTCATCCTTTGAGGACATGATTATTTCTTCATCATCCCATTAGTGAGTTTATTAGACGGAGTTATTTGGGGACATTTCCCATCATCTCCTTATTCAGATTACTCAGATAGTAGAGGCTTTCAGACTAGATGCAGACTAGATATCAAACTTGGTTTAGACTTAAGTATTTTTAGTTTTATTTTGGTATTGTGATACCACCTTATTCAGACGTTATTATTATTCAGATGTTTATCCAAGTTGAACCTTATGGCCTTTCGGTTCATATTTTTGCATTTTCAGTATTTTACGCAGTATATAGGTACAAATATCAGTCATGGGTTAGGTTATGGTCCTTCGGGGTCATGAGCACCGTGTAACATTTTGGTTCAGAAAAATCGGAGCGTTACAGTTCTCTACACCAAAAGTTATATATAAGTACAAAATTACTAGCTACAACATGAAATTCGTAACTAATTATTCACTTTGAGTGACCAAAAATTCACATTTCGTACTTAAATGTATGAGCAACATACTTTTAGTGACAACATATAATTACATAGCAAAGTTTTGTCCACTAAAATTTTTCACCAAAAAATAATTCGGCACCACTTATTAAGTATTATTAATGAAAAAATTTTAATCGTCCGTGACACATTATTTTGTTGCTAATAATGTACTACATACTATTATTTGTTTTAATTTAACTATAGTTTTGAACACAGAAAAATTTCGCCACAAAAAAACTATTTATACATTAATGACATACCATTTTTTGTTTTAGAATTAGTTAAATTTTGGAAAGGAAATTTTTTTCTTGCAAATATATATTTCTATATTAGTGGTAAACCATACTTTGTCATAGAAAGAGTTAAATTTTGGATGAGGAAAAATTTGTGTCACAGCAAATACATTGATACATTAGTGACAAACTAGAGTTTGCGACTAATCATTGTAATTTTTAGGAGCAAAATTTTATATTTAATTGTGACCATAATTTTTTTAACTCATAATTCAAACAATTAGTGACGATTGTATTATCGTGACGATTGTTTTATCAACATTGTTTAACCTACAATTAATCACAATGAAATTTTATCAAAAAAGATAATTACGACTTAGATTTCGTAGTTGAATAGTGTAATTATTGGCTACGAAGAAATTCATAGTTATGATTATAAGATCAATGCTTTTAAAATATTTTACCCAAATAAATAAATAAAAAACTATATATAATTTGAAATATATAGACTCCAGACAAAGTGATATAGACTACGTCACATAATTAGTAAGAAAATATAAAATTTATAAACATCATTATCATAGTCTAAATTAGAAAAATTACAAACAAAACCTCCAAAATTATTAAGAGCCGCAACAAGCTTTTAAATATTTCGTCATATGCATTATTCAACAAAAGACATTTATGAAAGGTGTTTATTAAGCTTCATTGGAATGATGTTAATTTTTTTTTAGATAACAAAGTCATATGTTTACAATAGAATAAAATAGAGAAAAAATTTATAACGCGCTAAAAAACAGCTATCAATTTGTAGTGGAAAGTGACACCCAAAACTTATTATGACGGTTTCTAGAGTATTCCCGCATGAGCATTCCCACAATAAATTTGTGGTAGTCAATCAACAGCTACTATAATTAATTTATGATGAATTAACCCTAACAAATTTATTCTTAAAATCATTAAAATTATTATTCAAAAACACCAATAGTCAAAACGTTAAAAAGATTATTCTTCAAAAACAGCTACAAAAAATTGTTATTATAAATCATAAAAAATTAATTGCAATCAAAATTTCCCACAATTTGTTATTAACTTTTTTTTTTAATTGCATTTGTGGAAAATATTAAAAGTTTAATAGTATCTACTAATTAACTTATAGACCTCATAATGAAGTCAAAATAAATATATTAACATATTTTAACAACACAAAATATCATCATAGAATAGTGTCATTAGTTTTACAAACTAAATTTAAACATAATATTGACTCAAACCATTCTAACATTTATTTTAACCGCACAATCACATTTTCATAATATCCAACCCAATAACTTTAATAGTTTCACTAAGATTACTATCTGCGGATGATTTTTTTAGTGTCCATAGGTGATATGATTTTATTAGCAACATCACTTGTATCACGATTTAATTTAGGATCGTGTATGGCACTATGGGGTAGGATACCAAAGAATGTCTTAACAAAGATTTATAGAAAATTGGACAGAATTTATCCTATTTTTGGGTCTATTTAAAAAAATCTCCATCTCAATAATCAACAACATATCCACTAATATCAACAAAACAAGCCACAATATTGATCAACGATCTATTCAAAATATAATAACCAAACCATCTCCAAACATGAAAAAAAAATTAATCACAAGTCCATAATAATGAAAGAGTACTCATAAAACTACCGATATGAATAACAGAGCTACTCGGAGAATCTAACAGAAAAGGATGATAGCAAATAAATAATTTCCCACTCAAAGCAATGGAGGTCACCAAATATTTGTTGGATTCAATTGGTGTGAATGGAAAATGGAGGGACACTACCCTTCGAGGAAAGACACACTATTTTGGAAAAGGGGTGATTGTTCGGTCAGTTGTCATTGTTCAGAAAAGACATATTGTTTCGGAATGGATAGAAATGACTATTCCAAAATGATACACCTTTCCGATGAACCATTGCCTCCTTTCCGAAGAGGCACTTTATAGATATATAAAACTGTATTTCTTCTACAAGTTTAGTACGAAAAATTTCTACATAGAAAAAGCATTACTCTTGCTTCTAAAAACTCTATCTGATCATTTTCCATTGAGTGAGTTCGAAGAAAACCAAAACATTTGAGGTACTGCAACAGTCTGGTTGTGAAGACATTTTATCCGGAGAATAAAATTCCACAACCTCGGGTACTTGAAGGGAATTTTTTTCTTAAGGACACTCCGTGAATTCAGAGGACTTGAATTATTCTGCTTCATCTTTTTCTTTAAAATAAAATAACACACTTCTTTGATAGTTCATATTGAACTTGTGTTGAAAAACTTCATTAGTGTTCTTGATTTAATATTGAACTTGTGTTGAAGTTGTTTTGACATAATACAGATTGTGTGCCCGAAATAGCAATCTTAAGGAAACAGATTGATTTTTTTTTTTGCTTGTTTGGTGAAATTTTCTTTTCACTAAAGTTTTTTTTCATAATCCGTATTGTTTGGTTTCCGGAGATTAAAACTTTAAGTTTTCTACTCCGTTTGAACTTAATAAGTGATTTGAAGAAATAAAATTTTCAGCACAAGTTAAAGGTCATTCGATTAACTATTGGAAGACATAAAAACTTCATCATTAAACTAGAAACAAGTATTGTTTATAAGTTGCTACGAACTCGTAATAATTATAATTTTATACTAAAGTTGACTTTCTTTTTGTGACAGGAAAAAATGACTACAGACGGTCATGTTGAAGGTGTGACAAGTATTGCTACAACCAGTCACACAAATGCGCCACCCGCTATGGCATTAGATGAAAAGCCCAAAAAATTTTCTGGAGTTGATTTCAAGATGTGGCAACAAAAGATGTTTTTCTATTTAACAACCTTATGTCCTCAAAGATTTATTTCAGAAAATGTTGTAGAAGTTCCCGAAGGAACTTCGGACCAGGAGAGATTCATTGTAAAAGAGGCATGGAAACATTCTAATTTCTTATGTAGGAATTACATTCTAAGCGGCCTCCAAGATAAATTATACGTCTACAGCATAATAAAGACATCTAAAGAATTATGGAATGCTCTGGAAAAGCAATATAATACTGAGGATGCGGGAACCAAGAAGTTCTATGTTTAATGAACACCTTATTTTAACATGTTAAAAATGATTTTAATGTTCACATAAACTTTGTTATAGGTTTGGTTGTGAATGAGGCATTTCAAGTAGTTGCGATAATTGAGAAGTTGCCACCTTTGTAGAAGGACTTCTAGAATTATTTGAAACACAAATGAAAGCAGATGATAATCGAAGACCTCATTGTGAGGTTGCGCATTGAAGAAGACAACAAAGCTGCAGAAAGGAGGTCTAAAACAAATTCTGCAATGAATGGAGCTAACATTGTAGAAGACGACCCCAATAACTCAAAGAAATGAAATAAAGTTGGACAACAAAAAAATCAGCCTAAGAAGAAGTTCAAAGGGAAATTCATTACTTGTGGAAAGATTATCCATAAGCCTATAGAGTGCCATGCCCGAAAGAAAGACAACAATAAAGATCAAGAAAACATGGATGAATCCAAGAACGAAATAGACGATCTATGTGCCATGCTTTAGTAATATAACTTGTTGGGAAATCCTCGAGAATAATGGATGAATTCTGGTGCCACCCGCCACGTTTGTGCAAATAAAGAGTTTTTTTCTTTGTTCGCTCTAGCTTAAGGCAAAGAGAAAATTTACATAGCAAACTCCGCAACTGCAAAAGTTGAAGGAACAGGAAAAGTCTGCTTGAATATGACATCAGGCGAAATGTTGACTCTTAACAATGTCCTGTATGTACCAGAGTTACGAAAGAACTTGATTTCTATATCACTTCTTGATAAAAATGTATTTAAATATGTATTTGTTTTCAAAAAAATTTTACTTAGTAAAGGAGAAGTGTACATAGGAAAAGGCTGCCTCAATGAGGGCTTATTTAAGATCAATGTAATGAATGTTAAAATCATTAAAAGTTCTGTTTCTTCTTACTTGCTTAAGTCTATTGATTTTTGGCATGAACGAGACGATATGTCAATTACAAATCATTGCAAAAACTGATTAACTTAGAAGTTTTGCCAAACTTTGAGTGCAATAAATCAAAATGTTAAACGTGTATGGAATCAAAGTATGCTAAGCATCTGTATAAGTCCATTGAAAGGAATTCCAATTCTTTAGACTTAATCCCCACTAACATTTATGATATGAAGTCAACATCATCTCGTGGTGGGAAAAAGTATTTTATAACTTTTATTGATGATTGTATTAGGTACTATTATGTCTATTTGCTAAATAGTAGGCATGAAGTAATAAATGCATTTAGGCAATATAAAACAAAAGTTAAAAATCATTTAGAAAAAAATAATTAAATAAGATATGATAGGGGTAGAGAATATAAATCTTCCTTTACGGAAATATATGTAGAGAATGGAATTGTCTATCAAATAATGGCCTCGTATTCACCTCAATCTAATGGAATTGCAGAAAGGAAAAACCAAACCTTAAAGGAAATGATGAATGTCTTACTAATAAGTTCAGGTTTACCACAAAACTTGTGGAGGGAAGCTATCCTTACAGCTAACCGAATACTTAATAGAGTGCTCCACAGTAAGACACTATCAATTTCATATGAAAAATGAAAAGAAAGAAAACCTAATTTGAAATATTTCAAAGTGTGGGGGTGTCTAGAAAAGGTCCAATTTCCTATGCCTAAAAGAGTGAAAATAGGACCTATGACAGTGACTGCGTGTTCATAGGATATGCTAAAAGTAGTAAAGCATATTGATTTTTGGTTCATAAATCTGAACATCCGGATATGACTTAAAATACGATAATTGAATCAGATAGTGCTGAATTCTTTGAACACATTTATCCATAAAAAATTAGACACGAACAGTCTAGTGGGGGATCTAAATGACCTCGAGATGAACCAACTTTGGATGTATATAATGATGAGAATCCAAGATGTAGTACACATCAAAGAACGTCAAATTTGTTTGGATCGGATTTTGTAACATTTCTCGTAGAAAATTAGCCTCAAATATTTAAAGAAGCGATGTCATCGTCAGACTCATCCTTTTGGAAAGAGGCAGTCAATAGTGAGATTGATTCAATCTTAAATAATCATATATCAAAGTTGGTTGATCTTCCTTCAGGAAATAAATCTTTAGGTTCTAAATGGATCTTCAAAAGGAAAATGAAAGAGGATGTTACAATTGGCAAATACAAGGCAAGACTTGTAGTAAAAGGCTTCAAACAGAAAGAAGGCCTTGATTAATTTGACACATACTCTCCAGTAATAAGGAGAACGTCAATTCAGATATCAATTGCCTTGGTGGTGGTATATGGTCTTGAAATCCATCAAATGGATTTGAAAAAAAAACATTCCTAAATGGAGAATTGGAGGAAGAAATTTATATGGAACAACCCGATGGTTTTGTGGTTCCTGTTAAAGAAAAAAGGTGTGTAAACTAGTTAAGTCACTCTATGGACTAAAAAAAGCACCTAAACAGTGGCAGGCGAAGTTTGACAAACCATGTTGGCAAACAGGTTCAAGATAAACAAATGTGATAAATGTGTTTACGTTAAAGACATTCCAAATCACCAAGTCATTGTTTGCTTGTATGTGGATGATATGTTGATCATCAATAGAGACATTTCTGACATAAATTCTACTAAATGAATGCTCAAGAGAAAGTTTGTTATAGAAGTCCTTGGAGTTGTGGATGTGATATTAGCAATAAGAATCCATAGAACTCCATAAGGGTTGGCATTATCACAGTCTCAGTATATTAAAAAGGTACTTAACAAATTCAAGTATTTGGAATTTGGTATTACCAAGACTTAATTGGATGTAAGCTTTGTACTTTGAAAGAATGAAGATAAAAGTGACTCACAGCTTGAGTCGGTACACGAGTAATCCCAATAAAACTCATTGGATGATAGTGAAAATAGTTTTGGGGTATCTTAAATACACTCAAGACTATGCTTTGCATTATAATAAATATCCCGCGGTACTTAAAGGATATAGTGATGCAAATTGGATGATCGGATCGAATTCACCAGTGGACATATATTTACTATAGGTGAAAGAGCAGTCTCTTGGAAATTATCCAAACAGACATGTATTGCTCTCTCTATAATAGAATTAGAATTTATCGCATTAGATAAAGTCGATGAAGAAGAAAAATGGCTCCAAAATTTCTTGAAAGATATTACTTAGTGGCCCAAACTATTGGCACCAGTACTGTGATAGTCAAGCGACAATAGGTAGGGCAGGGAGCATAATGTACAATGGTAAATCTCATCATATAAGATGGAGACATAATACCACTAGAGAACTTCTCTCTAGTGGATTTATCACTATTGACTATGTGATGTCAAAGGATATTATGTTGGATCCACTTACAAAAGGCCTATCTAGAAGAGGAGTTGAGAGAACATCTAAGAGAATGAGTTTATGGCCTAGAACAAGTCAACATGATGGTAACTCTACCTAGATGACTGGAGATTCCATGAGCTAGGTTCAAAAAGATCAAACAAAGTTGTGTTTGACAGGTTCAACATTGACAGTATACCTAACCCATTCTCATGATGAAGACAATATTTTATAAACAAGGATAAGACTTATGGTGATAAGTCTTTTAATGATTATCTAAATTTGGAAGATTTGACCAAATAGTATAAACTATAGGATTGAACATTAAGAAATCACCTATGTGAGGGCGATGTGGAAGCCACTGTAAGAAGAATGTTAGTAAGGGCCTATTCTCTAAGCTCGCATAAAACAAGAACATGTTCATAGCTGAAACGAACAAAACTTTGAGAACCATAAAAGGTAAAAGATTGGTTGTGTAACATGTGTTGTCTAGGTTTACATTAAATCTCGACATTTCAACGATATCAAATCTACCAATTGACCGAGTGCATCTGATGTATGTTCACTTTGGAAAGTTCAAAGGGAAACCCACTTATCCAGATGCTACCAGTCTTTGCTTGATGATCACATGCTTGTCTGTAAAGTTTTACAAAGAATAGCCATTTTTCATTCATGTGGGGAATTGTTGAGTTCAATTGGCATGAATGAAAAATGGAAGGACACAACCCTTCGAGGAAAAGACACACTGTTTCTGAAAAGGGGTGACAGTTCGGTCAGTTTTGACTGTTCATAAAAGACATGTTGTTTCGAAATAGATAGACAAGACTATTTCGAATGATACACCTTTCCGATGAACTATTGCCTCCTTTTCGAAGAGGCACTTCATGGCTATATAAACCTGCATTTTTTCCACAAGTTAGGTACGAAAAATTTCTGCATAGAAAAAACATTTCTCTTGCTTCTAAAAACTCTATGTGATCATCTCCTATTAAGTAAGTTCAAAGAAAACCAGAACATTTGAGGTACCGCTATAGTTTGGTTGTAAAGCCATTTTATCTTGGGAGGAAAATTCTTCAACCTCGGATACTTGAGAGGAATTATTTTCTTAAGGACACTCCGTGAATTCGGAGGACTTGGCTTATTCTTCTTCATCTTTTTTCTTTAAAATAAAATAACGCACTTCTTTGATAGTTCATATTAAACGTGTTTAAGGTGTTGAAAAACTTCATTAGTGTTCTTGATTAAATCTTGAACTTATGTTGAAGTTATTTTGACATAATACAGATTGTGTACCCGAAACAACAATATTTGTCAACCCATGCACTCTACCTAATGAAATCCTCATCAACATCACTTCTCTGTAAAAGAAAAAGTACAGCAGGGAGTAAATCGTTAGCTCAATGAAATTAATACTTAATCACTTAACCACAATTACAATTCAGAGAATATGCTAGTTTAAGCTCTAGAAATGGTTAGAGGACAATAGTGTACAACATTATTAAGCTATTAAAGATCCATCCACTATAAAACTTGATGAAGTTAAGGGCTCATTGGGTGGGTGCATACCAAAAAGTAACTATGAACTTTGGTGGTTAATGTAGCTTACACTTTTAGTTGGTTTATCAAGTTTCCTTGCTAGTGATTTAGTAGTAAGATCTTTTAAAAATAAACATATTCTTACAACTGCAAAAAAAACAAAAAAAAAAAAGAACAATAAGATCTTTGAAAAAAAAAATTTAACAACTCCTAATCTTTACTTTCTACTCAAATATTTAATACCTAACTCCTATATTTCAAGAACAATATAAGCTATGTCCAGAAATTTTCCTCCTACTTCACTAGAAGAAGCAACATATCATGGATTTGTTATATCAAAATGGAGTCCATAAATAAAATAACTTATATTATGCAGATGACCATCACTTTTATATGACACATAGTACTTCTATAAAAATTGATTATAGGGGTGTTAAATATTTATAAGGAGGCTTTGGACCAATAATAATAATATAGACTAGAGTATTGTATGCTTATAGGAGAAAGTGTGGAAAGAGGAGATGGAAGTAGGGATGGCAATAGGATGAGATGGGACAAATTAAAAATTCTTCTGCTCCGTTTAACTATCTTCCTCGTTTAGATACAACCTAGTCCTACCTCGTTTAGCCTCATTTTTTAAGTTCGACTTATTTGGCCCTATTTACATACTATTTGGGTACTCTAAATAACTTTGAACCCCCCTCCCTCCCCATTAGCTGTCCTGTCTCTTTAATTTAAAAGATATAGTTTTGACTTACCCTACCCTACTTAAGCCTTATTTTTTACTAAACGTTTAGCCTTTCATATCCAAGAGATAAGCGTTCAAAATATCACTCATATTCAGATAAATGATTTTTCTTTTACATATTCGGATTGCCTAATTTTTATTTTTGTTTTGCTAGAAGAAAAAGATCATTCTATAACGAAATTGTCAATAAAGTAAGAAACAACAAGAGCAGAAAGGCAAGCTACAAACGAGCCAAGGTGGTGCTATACAAATACATTTTGTACATGGACGTGTGCCGTGGTGACTGCATTTTAAACTTTAAATTGATGGAAATTTTATTATTTTGGCACGGTCATATTTTTTTCATATCGAAATGAATTAGGTTGATTATTATTTATAAAAAGTCATCAGACACGTTGTCTCTTGTGATATATACGTACATCTCTGCAATTCTTGAAGAGTTGCTAGGCAAGAATGTCATCGAGCTTCCTACATCAAAGTGATTAGATGAAGCCAATAAGATCAATGATTCTGAATTGAAAATGAGTATAGCTGATGCTTGGACCATCTCTAAGAAGGAACAATTGTCAATTTCATACAGAAAGAGCAAAACTCAAAGTAAAAAACGTATAGTTACTACATTATTGAAAAATTCGAAGCAATGTTGGGCTGATTTTGAAGAAAATTTTAGGTAAAAAAAACACAGACAACCATGGGCGTGTTATTTTATTTGTACTTCGGATACACAGAATCTGTATATGCAGAACAATAACTTCAACTAGAATTCAAGTATAAACAAGAACACAATGAAGTATATCAAATACCCTCAACACAAGATCAAAATGACCTTTCCAAGAGGTGTATTTTATTCTTTCAGAAAGTAGATGAAACAGAAATGAATAAGGTCAAGTCGTCCGAATTCACGGAGTTTCCTTAAGGAAATAATTCCCCTCATTGTACCCGAGGTTGTGGAATTTTTTCTTCCAGGATAAAATGACCAAACAGACCAATTGTAGCGGTACCTCAAACAATTGGAATATTTTCGAACGCACAGAATGTTTTGATTGATCACACAAAGTAATTTGTAAGACAGGAAGTATTTTCTATTCTGAAAATTTTTGTATCAAAACCTGTGGATGAAAGAAGGTTTATATAGCCATAACATGCCTCTTCTGAGAAGAGGCAATGGTTCACTCTAAAGGTTACACCTTTTCTATAAGTTCATGTCTGTTCATCAAAGATTGCATTTTTCCTGAACAGTCATCTCATTTCATGAATCAGTGTATCACTTTATTGAAGGATTTCATCCTTCTGAAGCATCATTTCAAACCATTGCAACCTTCTGTAGATTCAGTTCATAATAATGTATCATTTCTGAAGCACCAGTTCAAAAATAATGCATCAGTTCACTTGAAACAGTGCAACTGTTACTGCATGTATATATAAATAGAGGTCTGAAACACTGTTGCATTTTTCCTTGGCATTCTTCGAAATTCAAATAAAGTTTTTCCAAAAAGATAGATCTAATCGATCGATCATTTGACAAATCCGAATCCGAATCTGAATCTGAAGCCGAGCCGAGCGAGCGACGACGATGACGACACGAGGCATATATTATTTCTTCCCTCACTTTTCATGTGGAGTAAGTATTCTTGATTATAAACACTTTCAAGTTCTCTTCTTCCACCAATGTGGGAGAAAGAGTAAACTTTCTAATTTGAGAGTACACTTTTCATTTTAGTGTCTCATTCCCCTCCACCATTTTATTCTCCATTTTTCTATTCACACTTATTTCATATACTATGAACCCAACAATCCCCCACATGAATGGGGAATGGCTATTTTTCATAAAATTTTTATGGACAAGTATGTGATCATCAAGCAAAGACTAATTGCATCTGGATAAGTGGGTTTCCCTTTGAACTTTCCGTAGTGAACATGCATCGGATGCACTCGGTCAATCAGTATATTTGATATCTTTGAACCGTCGATCTTTAATGTATACCTAGACAATACATGTCACATAACTAGCCTTTTACCATTTATGGTTCTCACAATTTTGTTCTTTTCAGCCATGAACACGTTTCGATTTCATGAGAGCTTAGAGAATAGTCCTTTACTAACATTCTCTTTGAAGCAGCTTCCACTTTACCCTCACATAGGTGATTTCTAAACATTCAATCCTATAGATTAAACTATTTGGTCTAATCTGCCAAATTTAGATAATCATTAAAAGACTTTTCACCTTACGTCTTATCCTTATTTACTAAACATTGTCTACATCATGAGAATGGGTTGGGTAATTGACAATGTTGAACCTGTCAAAAACAACTTTGTTTGATCTCCTTAAACCTAGCTCTTGGGATCTCTAGTCTTCTAGGTAGAATTACCACCATGCTGACACGTCCTAGGCCTTAAACCCATTCCCTTGGATGTTCTTTCCACTACTTCTCTATATAGGCCTTTTGTAAGTGGATCCGACATATTATCCTTTGAATTTATATAGTCAATAGTGATAATTCTACTAGAAAGAAGTTCCCTAATGGTATTATGTGTCCGTCGTATGTGATGAGATTTACTGTTGTACATCATGCTCCTTGCCCTACCTATTGCCACTTGGCTATCACAGTGTATACATACTAGTGCCACTAGTTTAGGCTAATAAGGAATATCTTCAAAGAAATTCTGGAGTCATTCTGCTTCTTCACTGGCTTTATCTAATGCGATAAATTCAGATTCCATTGTAGAGCGAGCAATATAAGCCTGTTTGGATGATTTCTAAGAGGCCGCTCCTCCACCAATAGTAAATACATATCCATTTGTGGATTTTACTTCGTTCGATCCGGTGATCCAATTTTCATCACTATATCCGTCAAGTACCGCAGGATATTTATTATAATGCAATGCATAATTTTGAGTGTACTTAAGATACCCTAAAACTCTTTTCATTGCCATCCAGTGAGTTTTATTGGGATTACTCGTGTACCGACTCAATTTACTGATAGTGTATGCTATGTATGGTCGTGTACAGTTCATTATATACATTAAAAATCCCTATAATCTTGCGTACTCCAATTGCAAGTTACTTTCACCTTCATTCTTTCAAAGTGAAAAGCTCACATCCAATGGAGTCTTGGCAATACCGAATTCCATATACTTGAACTTGTCACGTAACTTTTAGTTATAATGAGACTGTGACAATGCCAACCCTTGTCGAGTTCGATGGATTCTTATACCTAAGATTACATCTGCAACTCCAAGGTATTTCATATCAAACATGCTCTTGAGCATTCATTTTGTTGCATTTATGTCAGAAAGGTCTCTACTGATGATCAACATATCATCCATATAAACATACAATGACTTGGTGATTTGGAGTGTCTTTAATATAAACACATTTATCATATTCATTTATTTTGAATCCGTTTGCCAACATGGTTTGGTCAAACTTTGCATGCCATTATTTTGGTTCTTGCTTTAGTCCATATAATGACTTGATAATTTTACACACCTTCTTTTCCTTTTCTAGAACCACAAAACCCTCAGGCTATTCTATGTATATTTCTTTCTCTAATTCTCCATTTAGGAAAACAGTTTTCACATCTATTTGATAGATCTTAAGGCTATATACCGCAGCCAAGGCAATTAACATTTGAATCGATGTTATCCTTGTTACTGGTGAGTATGTATCAAAGTAATCAAAGCCTTTTTTCTATTTGAAGCCTTTTACTACAATTCATGCCTTGTATTTGTCAATAGTACCATCCACTTTCATATTTATTTTGAAGATCCATTTGGAACCTAAAGGTTTATTTCTGGGAGGAAGGTCAACCAATTCCCATGTATGGTTGCTTAAGATTGAATCTATCTCACTATTGACCGCCTCTTTTAAAAAGGATAAATTCAAAGATGCCATCGTTTCCGTAAATATTTGAGGCTCATTTTCTAAAAGAAATGTCATAAAATTCGATCCAAACGAAGTAGACGTTCTTTGACGTGTACTACTTCTTGGATTTTCTTCATTATGTTCATTCTCAATGGGTTCATCACGAGGTCATTTAGATCCTCCACTAGACTATTCATGTCTAAGTTTATATGGGTAAATATTTTCAAAGAATTCAGCATTATCTGATTCAATTACTGTACTTTCATTAATATCCGGATGTTCGGATTTATGAACTAAAAATCGACATGCTTTACTACTTTTAGCATATCCTCTGAACACGCAATCCACCGTTTTAGGTCCTATATTAACCCTTTTAGGTATAGGAACTTGAACCTTGGCTAGACACCCCCACACTTTGAAATATTTCAAGTTGGGTTTCCTTCTATTCCATTTTCGTAAGGAATTGATTTTGTCTTACTATGGGGAACTCTGTGGAGTATAAGATTGGCCGTAAGGATAGCCTCCCCCCATAAGTTTTATGATAAACCTGAACTTATAAGTAAGGCATTCATCATTTCCTTCAAAGTTTAGTTTTTCCTTTTCACAATTCCATTAGATTGAGGTGAATATGGGGTCGTAGTTTGATGGATTATTCCATTCTCTACACATATTTTCGCAAAGGGAGATTCATATTCTCCGCCCCTATCACTTCTTATCATTTTGATCTTTTTGTCTAACTGATTTTTAACTTCAGTTTTATATTGCCTAAACACATCTATTGCTTTATCCTTACTATTTAGCAAGTAGACATAACAATATCTAGTGCAATCATCAATAAAAATTATGAAATACTTTTCCCACCACGTGATGGTGCTGACTTCATATCACAAATGTCAGTGTGCATTAAGTTTAAGGGATTGGAATTCCTTTCAACATACTTAAAATGATGATTTGCATACTTTGATTCCACACACGTTTGATACCTTGATTTATTATACTCAAAGTTTGGCAAAACTTCTAAGTTACTTAGTTTTTGTAACATTTTTTAATTAACATGGCCTAAACGTTCATGCCATAAATCATAAGATTCAAGCAAATAAGAATAATTCGAACTTTTATTTATTTCAACAGTCATTACCTTCATCTTATAAAGGCCTTCATTCATATAGCCTTTTCCTACATACATTTCTCCTTTGCTAATTACAATTTTTTCAAAAATGATTACACATTTGAATCTGATTTTATCTAGAAGTAAAATAGAAATTAAATTCCTATGTAACTCCAAAATATACAAGACATTGTTAAGTGTCAAGACCTTTCCAAAATTCATCTTTAAGCAAATTTTTCCTGTTTCTTCTACCTAAGTCGTAGCGGAGTTAGCCATGTAGATTATTTCTTCTACTTGAGCTAGAGCGAATGACGACAACAACTCCTTGTTGGCACATACATGGCGGGTGGCACCAGAATCTATCCACCATTCACGAGGATTCCCCATCAAGTTGCATTTTGAGAACATAGCACACAGATCATCGTACTCTTTATTGGATTCAATCATATTTGCTTGATCCTTCTTCTTGCCTTTCTTTGGGGCACGATAATCTGTGGAATTGTGGCCAATCTTGCCATAGTTGAAGCATTTTCCCTTGAAATTTTTGTTGTGTTGATTTCTTTCTTATTCATCTTTCTTTCTTTGCTTGGAGTTATTTTGGTCATCTTCTACAATATGTGCTCCATTAATTGTAGAATTCCCCGTTGACTTTCTATTGGCAGCTTTATTATCCTCTTCAATACAAAGTCAGAAAATATGATCTTCAATAGTCATCTCCTTGCGTTTATTCTTTAAGTAGTTTTTGAAGTCTTTCCACAAAGGTGGTAGCTTCTCAACTATCACTTCTACTTGGAAAGCAACATTCACAATTAAACCTACAAAACAGTTTATGTGAGTATTAAGAACATTTTTAATTTGTTCAACTAAGGTATTTTTCAAAGATATACCTTCTTCTAGGAGATCATCTATGATGACTTACAACTCCTGTACTTGAAAGATAACAGATTTGCTATCTATCATTTTGAAGTCCAAGAACCGTGCAACAAGGAATTTCTTAATTCCCGCATCCTCCGTCTTATATTTTCGTTCAAGTGCCCCCACAGTTACTTTGATGTCTTGGTTCCAATATAAACATTATAGAGGTCGTCTTGGCGACCACTCCAAATATAATTCCTACAAAGGAAGTCTAGATATTTCCAAGCTTCTACAATTACGAAACGCTCTTTGTCCAAGGTTCCCTCGAGTACCTCAGGAGCGTCTTCGCTAGTTAATCGTTGCATACATCAAGTGGTGAGGTAAAAGAACATCTTTTTCTACCATCGTTTAAAGTCAATGCCCATAAATTTTTTGAGTTTCTTCGCAGGTGCCATTGTAGGCATAGCATTTGTGCGACTTGATGTGGCAATATTAGTTTCCCCTACAGACGTTGCCGCATCTTGTATTTGACTATCACTTATTATTTTTCCTGTCACCATAAGATAAAAAATACTTAGTATTTTCAGAATACTACTTATAAAGTTAAGCAACTTTAAACTTTTCTTCTTATTTGTAGTTGACAATGAAGTTTTTATGACTTCCAATTGTCAACCGAATGATATTTAACTTGTGATGAAATTTTTATGACTTCAAATCACTAGTTAAGTTCAGGTGGAGTAGAAAGTTAAAACTTTAATCTCCAAAAACAAGCTATACAGATTCTGAAGTTTATTTCCTCAAGATTGTTATTTTATTTGTACTTTGGGTAAACAAAATCTTTATATGCAGAACAATAACTTCAACTGGCGTTCAAGTATAGACAAGAACACAATGAAGTATATCAAATACCCTCAACACAAGATCAAAATGACCTTTCTAAAAGGTGTATTTTATTCTTTCAGAAAGTAAATGAAATAGAAATGAATAAGGCCAAGTCATCAAAATTCACAGAGTTTCCTTAAGGAAATAATTCCCATCACTGTACCCGAGGTTTTGAAATTTTTCCTCTTAGGATAAAATGGACAAACAGACCAATTGTAGCGGTACCTCAAACAATTGGAATAGATTCAAACGCACAGAACGTTTTGATTGATCACACAGAGTAATTTGTAAGACAGGAAGTATTTTGTATTCTTGAAATTTTCATATCAAAACCTGTGGATGAAAGCAGGTTTATATAGCCATAACATGCCTCTTCTAAAGAGAGGCAATGGTTCACTCCAAAGGTTACACCTTTGCTGTAAGTTCATATCTATTCATCAAAGATTGCATCTTTTCCTGAACAGTCATCTCATTTCATGAATCATTGTGTCACTTCATGAAAGGATTACATCCTTCTGAAGCATCATTTCAAATCATTGCAACCTTTTATAGCCTCAGTTCAGAACAATGAATCATTTCTGAAGCACCAGTTTGAAAATAATGCATCAGTTCAATTGAAACAGTGCAACTGTTCCTGCATGTATATATAAATAGAGGTCTGAAACACTGTTACATTTTTCCTTGGCATTCTTCGAAATTCAAATAATGTTTGTCCAAAAAGATAGATCTCATCGATCGATCATTTGACAAATCTGAATCCGAATCCAAATCCGAGCCGAGCGAGCGACGACTACGATGACGGCGTGAGGCATCTATTATTTCTTGCCTCACTTTCCATGTGGAGTAAGTGTTCTTGATTATAAACACTTTCAAGTTCTCTTCTTCCACTGATGTAGGAGAAAGAGTAAACTTTCTAATTTAAGAGTACACATTCCATTTTAGTGTCTCCTTCCCCTCTACCATTTTATTCTCCATTTTTTCTTTCACACTTCTTTCATATACTATGAACCCAATAGGGCGTACAATCAAACTTACCCAAAAAAACAAGAACAGATGTTAATGTCATAAAGAAGAAGCAACATTAGAGATTAGAAGAAATATACAACTTCTACGATACTACTAGTATGATAAGATCTAAATGTTGTTTAGCTACAAACTACTTTCAATTTTGAGTTCTGATGGATACAAGATTGAGACGTCAATATTTTGGAAATTTTCTCCATTTAAGATTGAAACTATGGCCTCTTATTGTGAAGATATGTGGAAATGGTTTCAACTTAAGCTTTTAGTTACGTGTTTCGTGGTTTGTTTTCATGTTTATTTTTTATTTTATTTTTAGAAATTTTTTGTGTGTCTTGTTTGTTGTATTGTACAATATTCATTAGGCAACTTTTTTTAAAAAAAAAAAGTTCTTATAAGAATTTTATTTGTTTTGAAGGTTAATTTTCGACACTAGATAAGAGTCGAGGTTTATTTGGATTCTACTTATAAAATTATCTATTAAGTTCGATATTTAGTAATGTTCATTTTTTAAAAGGCAATTGTCTCCCCCTTCCCCTTCCCCCCTCTCCTTTTTAATTTTTTTAAATACTTTCTTTTTTAGTCTATCTAAAAAATAATTCTACTATACTAAAAGTAGAAATATCCTAAGTCTAAATTGAAAGATGAAAATGTCCAAAACATATTGATGATTATTTATGACCCTTTTACCATATATTAATTAATGTTATAATATATAAAAAACAAACATTAATGATGCCAAGTTTCCAAGGCATTCTCATTTTTGGTCTCCTTGTTTACTTGTATTTACATATATTTGATTAATTGGCTCAAACTTCTAAACCTTTCCAAATTCTTCATCAATACTAATTGAATTGATGTTGTAGCTACTACTCATATGAGCACACCTATGAATTATTCAAAGAATTGAGATTGAATAGATATATGTGGAATCGTTTTAAGATATTTCTAGGGCTGGAATAGAATTTTTAACTTGTACATATATTTGTGTGTAATTATAATTAGGTGGAGAAAGCGATAAAATTGGTCAAGCACTACTACTCAATTGCCTAAGTATTCTGGGTTAATCTAAGGCACTACGAAACTACATCCTTCACTAGTGCACCGCAGAGAATTAAGAGGGAAAATGAAGAAAGAAACCATTTTTGGTGCTTCCACATTTTAGGTTTTTGGGTCTAAGAGAATTTTAGGAAAACCACCATATATATGGGAAAACAAACATAGGGGTTTCATTGCAAAGTGAAGCAAAATTTCTAAACCTAAAAAAGAAGACAAGGTATATATCTGTTGTGTCCAAATGCACACGCAAGTATACACGATCGTACGAGTAATATAGGATTTTTAATTCTAGACATCGTACCCACAAGGACTTGTCGATTAACTATTTACTAAATCATACTACTAATAATTATTTATTTAAGGGATAAAGTCCAAAGATGTATTTAACAATTAACTAATTAAAAAATATAAAAAATAACTAACGAACAATTAACCAAATAAAGAGCAGATTTTTACGCAATCAATGAATGAATCAATATAGGATTACGACTTCTCTAAAAATCATGTAGAGTATCAATTTCATCAACTTATTTGATTATCTAGTTGTTGATCTACATGTTTGATTATATGATCATGGTTTTCTGAGCCTCTAATCGTCTATCCGAATTGACCTTACAACTGCATCATTGAGCGGGGATGTGATAACCGAATCCAAATGAATTTATATATCATCCTGTTTTATAACCAATTAAGGTGATCTAGGTATATTCCTATCCTATCCACAAATCAATTCTTTATTTTACTAAAGTATTGATCTTATTCCCTATATTCTTTGTTCTATCTCATTAATTCTCCTTGCAGGTTCACAATAAGAATAAAAAATTATTTTAATAGTAGCTAAGTATTAAAATAGTATGTACACAAATATAAGAACAACTATTATGATAATCAAGTAATTACTAACCAATCATATTGTCAATTATCATATAGGCATGGAGTAATTAAATAAATCATCTAAAGAAAAACATAAAATAAATAATAAAAGAGAAGAAAAGATGAAATCAATTTTCTGTGGCCTTCACGTTGGCTTGTAGCTCTTTCTAGGTCAAAGTTATGTAAAAACTAATTTTATGGAGTATTTATAAGTGTAGAAAAAAACCACAAATAAAATAACTGAGTTCAAAATGGACTATGGTAAATAAAAGTGGACTATAGGGAGTCTACGTGTCACGCCCCAATCGCGGAAGGCTACTGGAGTTGGCCGCCAATCTCCAAGTCACTTAATGGGTCACTTTTGATAATTTAAATTTATTCCATTAAGCTGTCTGCTTGATTTTCTTCTATAATCTACCATCTTTAATACACTTTAGCTTCAAATCTTTTCATCTTTATCCCATTTTAATCTTACGCATTAAAATATTATAGGGTATTTTACATAAATCTTGACTAGTTTACCATAAGTACATCTTATCCCAACTTTTTCCAAATTTCATAAAATCTCAATTTTTTAGTTTTTCAAATACATGATATTAAAAGAGATACATAATTAATGTTACATCTTAAGAAATAACTAATTCACTATAATTATGGAAAATAACGATAATTAACTCATTTAAGGAGTAATTTACTTTGCAGATCTTCCAATTAACATCTAAATATTCCAAAAATGGGCATTAGTTAATGATGCAATTTTTTTTGAAATTCTCCATATTTAACTTCAAGATTCATTCTTCTTTAGATTTTCTCTTTTTTTTATTGATGTTATTTTTCTTTTTCAACTTTTTGCAATGAATTTTAAACCCTTAAAAAAGATATACTAATATTGATTAAAAAATGTATCACGGTAAGACATAATGTATCAGTATAAAAAATGAGATTTGAAACACAAAGGTATAAAAGATACACAATATAAAAAATGTATCAGTGTAGAGATATATATTTTAACAGAGATACATACCAAACCTTCTAACTATATATATGTATATGAAAGAGATACATATTTAAAAAGTATATCAGGCATATAAATACAAGAATATTCACATGGTGCATGTATATAGAATTAAGCTTAACTATGTATCTTTAGCTAATAAAAAATATATCATAAATTAAATGCTCAGATACAAAAATTGCTAAATCTTTGGTAAGATGTCTCTTGTTGTGATTTTAACAGCTTTTCTTTTCGAAAATAACACATTTTCATCTAGAAGTGTCGGATTCTCCTTTCTTGATTGAATGGGTTAACAGAGTTCATAAGGTTTCATTGAGTTATGTAAATTTAGATTTGTCTAAAAAAAAGTCCCATGATTTGTATTCTCGATGTAAACAAGGATTTGTCTAAAAAAAGGAAAAGGGGTTTATGGCTTGAAGAAGGGGAAGGGGGAAAAGGAGGGTGCTCGAGATTTTGAAGAAGGGTAAGGGGAAAAGGAAGGGGGCAAAAGAAGGTAAATGTCTTTTTTACTTTTTTTTTAAAGTTTTAATTTTTGACATGATTTATGGGGCAATAAATATATCCTAAATTTTAGGATAGAAATTTTGTATCTGGAGATTTAAAGAGAGAGAATGTAAATAAGGAATATTTATAATTTTTATTAAGTGAAGATATTTTAAGTTGTGGTTTTGTGAAATTTTTACTATATAATATTAGGTACAATCCATAAAATTAATGCTCAGAAAGGACAAATAAAAATACTAAATATGAGGTAAATAATTATTTAAAATATATAATTTTGGCCCAACATCACCACCCCATACTTAGAATCTTGCTTGTCCTCGAGCAACAATAAATGTCATCATAATAAATCAAGCTAATAATTCCACCACTTTGGTTGATACAAACAATTAGACCATGTCGCAATTCAAAATGTCAAGTACACTTTCAGAGCATTATACAAGAAATACAAATAAACAACAAACTTTCAACCTCCTAACCTCAAAGATGGACCCTAAATCTTTAAATTTAAGTTCGCTCACCTACTCATATCAAAGCTAATAAAATTACCTATCTATCATGAACAAGCGCCCTCACAAGAAAAAATAATAGTCCGCACACTCAATTCAAAAGATTGAATATAATTTAAGGAGTTAGCGTCAAATAACAACTCTCACACTCAAAAAGAATTCACATGTATGTACAAATAACCATAGGCTTGACCATTATGTACATCTCCACTAATTAAGCATGTTTGAATAGAATCAAATAGGACTTTAATGGGTTGTAATGTTGGCAATGGGATGGGTAGGAAAACTATATGATGGCGACTTACAGTTTCCTAAGAACTTTGCACTTTTAAACTTCATCACCCATTATTATCTTCACTTTATTTTCATCCCTCTCTTCAACCACTATTTTCACTAGTATTCTCATCTTATCAAGAATGCTTCAATTATTTTTTTCCTTATGTCACATTCTTTCAAAGAGGGCCTTTTCATCACTTTGCAACTATCATTGGATATCTTTTTAAAAATCAACCATTTTTTTCTTCAGATTTACCAAATTTATCATAGTCTATGGTACAATGCTCAAAGAAGGAGGGTGCAAAAATTAGGTACTCAACAAAAGGGTCAAGGAAAAAATATGGCTACCAACAAAAGGCTACAACCTCAAAGGATCTAACTAGTTGTATGATATTTGAACAAACTAAAATTCAACAAGGCAAATAAAAGAAAGCCTATTATTATCTTTAAAATAAATAAATACTTTAATTTCACTTCAACAACATGCAGATCAAGTTCTATATTAAGATGCAAAATATAAATATGCAAGAAATCTTCAACACACATGGCACAAGTATCAACCAAGATGAATCAGTTCAACTTCTAAGACAGACAGGGTCATAACGAACTATAAAATAAGATAAAAAATATGTATAGTCACAACCATGAACCTAGGTGTCAAAAAATCTGCTATTTTATTTACATTCACGCAATCACAAAAAAGTACTATTCAAGCTCAGACCTAAATTACTAGTATCATACAAGTAAAGAATGTGGTTTTCTCTTCCTCTTCAAGAAAATAATAATAAATAATAAAATTAACTCTTAAAAAATAAAAAACATTCTGTTAAAACGAATCGTACCCCCCCCCCCCCCCAAAAAAAAAAATAATAGGAAAGAAAAATCAAGGAGTAGATAAATTATGCCCTACTAAAGACTGAAAATCTAAAAATTAATGAAAAAAAATTTAAATAACAAAGAAAAAGAAAGAAAAATATTTTTGTGTTTTTAAAATTTTTAATTTTTTTCTTTTTCTCTTAAACCTAAAGCAAAAAACGAAATATCATAAAAGAAAATACTATAGCATACTTCATCCTTAACAAATATCGTAAGACATCCCACTCCACACTTCATGCTTTATTCCAAAAGTAATAAATAAAGTAAAACAAGGATTAAAGATACTCCCTGAGGCCTTCTATGGCCTAGCTAGCAGCATAAATCAATCAAAGCTCAAACATGCTTCTTAGCTTCAAATTTTGGGTACTCAGAATTTCTCTATATCTGCAAAAACAAAAACAATAAAAACAAGTGATACTAAAATAAAAACAACAATAAAAATAAAAACAACAATAAAAATAAAAACTACTTACTATGTGTTGGGTTACCTCCCAACAAGCACCTAATTTAACGTCTCAGCATAACCCATCATCTTTTTCCTCCACCCTGAGGATATGAACTTCACCCCCAACATCACATCCATCTTTTTGTTTCACTCATAGGGTGGTGGTACAAAGATGAATTAACCAAGTAATGGATGGTGCATATTAAACCGCTCGACCCTGAGGTGAGACATGTTTTTGTGTTGCTTGTCTGATATAAATATAAGAATATAGGATTCTTGTTCCTCATCTTCACACTCTTTCACTATTTCAAATGACTACAAAGACATGTTATCATCAAAACATAATATAAAAAAGTATTTTGAATGAGACCCAACAAATTTTACTTTCAAATTTACACCATCCATAACATGCTCACTCTTATTCACCTTCTCAATGTCAGTCTCAAGAAAATAATGATAGTTGAATGGCTAAAATTCTTTTATCTGCTTTACAAATTGGCTAGTATCCATCACTATTAGTGAAGGTGCAAACCACCTGCTTCCTTGAAAATTTTAAGAAATACTCTTTCGGTGGGATCCTCCATAAAAATAATAAGATTCATCATCATTCGATCACCATCTATCCCAGGCTGACATATCAGGAAGAGTGATTAAAAAGTAAAGAAAATTTATGTACAAAAAAAATTATATATAACTCAAATAAATTAAAATAAAAAAGTCTAATATAGATAAAAAATTAATTTCAAAGTCCCTGACAACGACTCTAAAAACTTATTACATCCGAACGTACACGCAAGTGTATGTGTTCGTACAAGTAATATAGGATTTTTATGTCCAGATATCGTACCTACAAGGACTTATTAATTAACTATTTACTAAATTAGACTAATCTTAATTATTTATTCAAGGGGTAAAGTTCAAAGATGTATTTAACAATTAACTAGACTAAAATAAAAAGAAATTAACAAATGAACAATTAACCAAATAAAGAACAGATTTTTACGCAATCACTAAATGAATCAATCTAGGATTCAGCTTCGCTAACAATTAGGTAGTGTCAATCTCATCAACTTATTTGATTGTATATATGAGTTTGATTATATGATCATGTTCTTACGAGCCTCTAATTGCCGATCCGAATTAACCTCACAACTACATCGTTGAGCAGAAATGTTGCAATACCCTAAATTTTTGCCCTAGAAAATTCCTGAGTTCTTGAACTCACTGCTCTGACTATGACTCACCAAAAGAGTCGTAAGGTCTCCTTATGGGGATTGGTATCGAGTCATAGGGTGACTAGTAAAGGTTGTCTTTATTTTTACCTTAGTTATGATTTGATCACTTTGAGTCATAAGGACTCATAATGAGTCGTAAGGTATGACTCATAGAAAAACCAGTATTGGTACCAAACTTTCTATCCTGATAACGACTAGGCTTAATAAGTCATATGGTATGGTCACGAGTTTTAGGGTGTGACTCGTTACTTTACCGGTGTGATGGTCCAAGCTTCTGCCCAGGGTATGATTAAGGCCCTACCAGTCATAGTGTGTCCTCATGAGTCGTAAGGTGACCCATGGTCACTGGTGATAATTTTTATTATTTTAATTAAGGGCACTTTAGACATTCCAGCTTTCCCCACTTAAAACCCACAACTTAAAAGCTTATTGGGGATGCTATTCCCAACACTTAGAGAATTAAAACATACTTTTTTCTGTCTCAAATCCCTAAGTCAAGAATGCTAGGGTTTTTCAAGAAACTGGCTATTAGAGCTTCCAAGGGTTAATTTCTCTTCATAATTCTTGATATCTTAGGAATATTACTCATCTCTTAAACTTGTTTTACGTAAAACAAGTATTTAAATAGTTTTCCATATGGATTTAAATATGTGTTTTGATATGGTTGAGGGTTTTGTAATGAATGTTATTTGAATTGAATTTCCATGATTTTATATGCATTGTTCATTCTTTATCAATGGTTTTTTAACTAATTAGTGCATGGGTAAGGGAATCGAAAAGAGGGTTGAGGCATTCCCCTAATTTGATGATTTTAGTTTGGAATTTGGCTTTGTAAATTGTTTTCCCTCAACCCACTTGAGTAATTGGCTTCGAATAATATTTGTCACATGGTTTGACTTACTCAACTATATTATTTCATAGCATAAAAGGTTAAATGGATAAAAAATAATTTTGAAAGCCTTGTTGGCTTTGGTTTGATATTAAATTAGAAGCTCGAGGGGTCAAGGCATTCCCCCAAGTTGATTTGATAACTAAAAAGGGGTTAAGGCATTCCCCAAATTTGATTTAATAAACAAAAGGGGTTGTGGCATTCCTCCACATTTATTTAATAAACAAAGGGGGTCGAGGCATTCCCACAAGTTAATAGAATTGTAATAGCATAAGTATAAGCTTGCAAGTGTAAGGGTATGATGATACCTATGGTATTCTTTAATAGTCAATTCCTTGGTTAAATGGATGGGTTATTTGGAACTTATTTTAATTGGGCTTAATAGGGGTTATGTAGCTAAGCCGTGAAGGTGGAGGTCCTAAAGGACCAATACTAGAAACTCATATTTGCCAGTGTGAGGGATTGGTCCTGATGACTATATGCATGGTTCACACTATTGATATTTATTTGTATCTTGGATTGACATAGGGTCAGGGCATTCTCTGGTTTTCCTTGATACCTCTAGTTCATATGGCTAATACGTACTGGGGCCCTTTAAATAAGAGTAGTTGGACCCATATAGCCCATGGGTACCTTTTTATGATGGTTTAGCTACATAGTCCAGGCTAATGTTTTACTCCATACTTAGCCTTGTTCCCTGTCCCAAACCATTTATATCTATTTATCTATCTATCTATCTCTCCCTCTCTCTCTCTCTCTCTATATATATATATTTATGTATACATGTATGTGAACATATACATTGAGTTTCGATTGGCTTTTGAATTGGAAATATTTTACCTTTATACTAAGTTACATTCTAGCGCTCACCCCGCTTACCGTCGTTGAATATTTTATCCCATGTGATACAAGAACTAGTAACACTTCTACTTTACTTGTGCAATGATAGAATTTCTGGGCTGTCAGCAGTCATCATTAAAGTGAAGAGCTTCTATTCTCTAGAAGGGCTATCATTTTGAAGTCTTGTTTAATTATTATCTTAGATTATTTTAATTTGACTTTTTTATCTATCGTTGGGGACATGTCCCTACTTAGAATGGTTTTGGTCTATTTAGATGCCTTACGAATTACTATGGATTAGAATATTATTAAAAATTTTGAAGTTTCTTTTCGAGTTGCCTATCTTGTTATATGTTTGAAATTCAGCTTATGTTGTTATATGTTGGGAATTGATTTTCTACTAGCTATATTTTATCTTTTTGGATAGGTAAATAGGGTGGTCTTTGATCATCGATCTTGAGATACTCATCACGAACAGGCCCTAGTTCGGGTCTTGATAAGTTGGTATCAGAGTCCTAGGTTCATAGTCAATCAGGTGTCCATAAAGCCGTGTCGAGTAGAGTCTCTCTTATAGGTGTGTAGTACTCCTCACTTATAAGGGAGAGAATATAAGGCATTTAGTAATGTTTCCCTTTCTTGTGTTCTACTTTTGGGCTATAGAGTTTAGGATGTTAAAATCTCCTCTAATTTTTATTTGTTCATATTTCAGATTGTGCCTCCCAGAAGATCTGATGCTCGTGGAAATTCATTGGTCCCAATTGAGGATAAAGTGGACATAACTCATCCTTCTTATAGGTTATAGGCTCGATCTAGGGTCCTTGCTTCTGATTGCGCTTGTGGAGTTCCATTGATCCCTATCAGTCCTTCTTGAGCTCCTCGGGCTGATGGTACTTCTACCCCAATGCCTTAGGGTATGTGTCCAATGCTGAGTTTTGCCAGTAGAATTATTTTCTTACTCATTTGGTGGCCTCTCAGTCACACCATTTTGAGCATGTTGCTTATGTTACTCCTTATTTTAAGACCATAAGGGTTGCTTAGTTCATGAGGTTGGGTCCTCTAAATTTCAATAGTTCCAAGGTTGAGGATGAACCTCAAAGGTTCATGATATGATGGAAAAGATTTTTTGAGTGATGCATGCCTCTAACTCTGAGGGTGTGGATTTGCCACATATCGGTTAAAAGATATGACAAATTAGTGATGTGAGAAGTGGGAATAGTTGAGAGAAAATGATGTTAAGCCAATTATGCATGATGACTTCTCTGGTTCTTTCCTTGATCTTTTCTTTCCTTCAGGACCTAAGAGAAGAAAAGGCTGAGGAGTTTGTGAATTTAAAGCAATGCAAAATGACTATGAAGCAGTGCACCTTGAAATTTTATCAGTTGTATCACTATGCCCCAGAGTTGGTGTTTTTTATGAGGGATAACATGAGGAAATTTGGTTTAGGTTTGTTTCGGGACTTAGTGTTAGAGTGAATGGTTGCCTTGCTAAATAATAACATGGACATCTGTAGTCTTGTGGTGTATATGTAGTAGGTCGAGGACAAACAAAGAAACAAGATAAAATAGGGGGAAAACAGAGTAAGAAATTTAAGTTTTTAGAGCAGGGTGGAGGCCAGTAGAATAGTGTGAAAAAAGAAGTGGGGGAAATCTTATTATTATTCTATAGCTAGTTCTCTATATCCTAAGTCATCTAGTGATCTTCATTTTAAGAGAAACAATGGGTTTAAGGCACAAGGTTTCCAATCTCAGGCCATTGGGCCCCAATCAACTCTATCATAACCTCCTTGCAGATTTTGTGGACATTTGCATCGTGATTTTGTGATGATGGAAGAAATAAGTGCTTTAGATATGTCCATTCTATCCATATTCAGAGAAACTATCCTACAGGCGATGTCTCTGCTAAAGATAATAAGGTTCTAATTTCTACTTCTTCAGCTCCAACACCGAAGGGTGCTACTTCTGGTACTGGTACTGGTACTGGTCGGAATCATTTGTATGCTCTTTCTACCCTTCAGGAAATTGAGGCCTCTCCTAATGTTGTCAATGGTACATTACAACTCTTCTCTCGTTATATGTATTGCTTACTTGATCTAGGGTATACTCTTTCTTATATGACCCCTTATGTGGCTATTCATTTCGGTTTTGGTCTTGAATGTATTTCTAATCCCTTTTCTATATCTAGCCTGGTGGGTAACTCTATTATAGATAGAAGGGTCTATAGGGGTTGTGTGGTATCTATTTATTATAGTGAGACATTGGTGGACCCGATAGAGTTGGATATATTAGATTTTAATATGATATTGGGGATGTATTAGCTCTATTCGTGCTATGTGTCTCTTGATATAGAACCCAAAGAGTAAGTTTCCAATTTCTGAATGAACCAGTGATTGAGTGGGAAAGGAGTTCCCTAGTGCCTAAGGGAAGGTTTATTTCCTGTCTTAGAGCATGAAATAATATTTTCAAGGTGTGTTTATATCATCTAATTCGGTTTAAGGATTCTAATTCTAAGGGCCCTTCTTTGTAATTCTCCCCTATTGTAAATAAATTTCCTAAAGTATTTCTCGATGATATTCTGGCTATTACTCTCGATATAGAAATAGACTTTGGGATTGATCTTCTTTTAGATACCCATCTTATCTCTATCCCTCCTTACAAAATGAATTCATGTGAGTTGAAAGAACTCAAGGAGTATTTGAAATATCTTCTTAATAAGGGTTTTATTTTCCCTATATTTCTCCATGGGGTGTTTTCTATGAGGGATAAGATAAGGAAATTTGCTTTAGGTTTGTCTTGGGACTTAGTGTTAGAGTGCAAGGATGCCTTGCTGAATAATAACATGGATATATGTAGGCTTGTGGTGTATATGCAGCAAGTCGAGGACAAACAAAGAAACAAGCTAAAATAGGGGAAAGACAGAGTAAGAAATTCAAGATTTTAGAGCAGGGTGGAGACTAGTAGAATTGTGGTCTAAAAAAAGTGCGGGAAATTTTATTCTTATTCTATGGCTATTGCTCTATATCCTAAGTCATCTAGTGATCATCATTTTAATAGCAACAATGGGTTTAAGGCACAAGGTGTCCAATCTCAGGCTAGTGGGCCCCAGTCAGCTCCATCATAACCTCCTTGCAGATTTTGTGGACATTTGTACCGTGGTTTTTGTGATGACGGTAGAAATAAGTTCTTCAAATATGTCCATCCTATCCATATTCAGAGGAACTATCCTACAGGCAATGTCGCTACTAAAGATAATAAGGTTCCAATTGCTACATCTTCAGCTCCAGCACCAAAAAGTGCTACTTCTAGTACTGTTAATGGTTGGAATTATTTGTATGCTCTTGCTACCCTTTAGGAATCTGAAGCCTCTCCTAATGTTGTCAATGGTACGTTACAACTCTTCTCTCATGATGTGTATTTCTTACTTAATCCAGGGTATACTCTTTCTTATATGACCCCTTATGTGGCTATTCATTTTGGTTTTGGTCCTGAATGTATTACTAATCCCTATTCTAAGTCTAGCTCGGTGGGTGACTCTATTGTGGCTAGAAGGGTCTATAGGGGTTGTGTGGTATCTATTTATGGTAGGGAGACATTGGAGGACCCAATAGAGTTGGATATGTTAAATTTTGATGTGATATCGGGGATGTATTAGCTCTATTCGTGCTATGTATCTCTTGATTATTGAACCCAAAGAGTCAGTTTCCAATTCCTGAATGAACCAGTAATTGAGTGGGAAAGGAGTTCCTTGGTGCCTAAGGGAAGGTTTATTTCATGTCTTAGAGCACAAAAATTTATTTTCAAGGTGTGTTTATATCATCTAATTCGGGTTAAGGATTCTAATTCTAAGGGTCCTTCTTTGCAATTCTCCCCTATTGTAAATAAGTTTCCTGAAGTATTTCTCGATGATATTCCTTGTATTACTCCCAATATAGAAATAGACTTTGGGATTGATCTTCTTTTAGATACCCATCTTATCTCTATCCCTCCTTACAAAATAGATTTACATGAGTTGAAAGAACTCAGGAGCAGTTGAAAGATCTTCTTAATAAAGGTTTTATATGCCCTACTGTTTCTCCATGAGGTGATCCTATTCTTTTTGTACCTAAGAAGGATGGCTCCCTTTGGATGTGCATAGATTATCGGTAGTTGAACAAAATATCTGTGAAGAATAAGTATCCTCTACCTAAAATTGATGACCTATTTAACTAGCTTCAGGATTCTAAGTCCTTCTCTAAGATTTATCTTTGGTCGGTATATAATTGAAGATTAGGGAGGTGGATATCCCTAAGACTGATTTTCAAACCCAGTACGACCACTATGAGTTGTTAGTCATGTCTTTTGGGTTAACTAATGCTACGACGATATTTATAGATCTTATGAATTGGGTTTTTGGTCAGTTTCTGGACTTATTAGTCATTATGTTCATCGATGACATCTTGGTATATTATAAGAGTGAGGAGGATTACCCCAATCACTCTCGTATAGAGTTACAGACTTTTAAGAATTAGTGGTTGTATGCTATATTTTCAAAGTATGAGTTCTAGTTGAATGTTGTTACTTCTCTGGGTCATATTGTTTCTAGTGAGGGGAATCATATGGATCCATAGAATGTTGACGCGGTTAAAAAGTGACCTTTAGAACTTCTTGGGTTTAGCTAGATAATATAGGAGGTTTGTGTAGAGTTTCTCTTTGATTGTTGCTTTGTTTACTAGGTTGACCCAGAAAAAGTTAAAGTTTTTGTGGTCCAATACTTGTGAGGGTAGTTTTAAGAAATTGAAGGACAAGTTGACTTTAACTTTTGTTTTGACCCTACCTAAGGGTACTGATGGTTTTGCAGTTTATTATGATGTGTCTCGTATTGGATTGGGTTATGTGTTGATGCAACGTGTTAAGGTTATGGTATATGTATCTAGTCAACTTAATATGCATGAGAAGAATTATCCGACTCATGATTTGGAATTTCTAGTTATGGTTTTTTCTTTGAAAATTTGGTGCCATTACTTGTATGGAGTTCATGTTTACATATATTCAGACCACAAGAGCTTGTAGTATGTGTTCACTCAAAAAGGAGTTGAATTTTAGGCAAAGGAGGTGGCTTGATTTACTCAAGGATTACGACATGAGTCTTTATTATCACCCATGTAAAGCTAATATGGTTGCTGATTCTCTTAGCAAGTTATCCATCTAGAGATTATCTCATGTTAACGAGGAGATGCAAGGTTTGGTGAAGGATATTCACTATTTGGCTAATCTTGGAGTTTGTCTTTTAGACTTTGAGGATAGAGGTGTGATTATGCAAGAGGTGGTTAAGTCATCTCTTGGTGTTGAGGTAAATAAGAAGTAGGCTAGCGATCCTATCTTGATATAGATTAAGGATGATGCGGGTCCTCAGAAAGTCATGGATCTTGAGATTGTTGGAGATGGTACCTTAAGGTACCAAGGTAGATTGTGTGTTCTAGATATTGATGGGTTGCGAGAAAAGATCTTGGATGAGGCTCATAAGTCGAGGTACACTGTCCATGCTGGTTCGACGAAGATGTACCATAATTTGAAAGAGATATATTGGTGGAATAACATGAAGAGGGATGTAGCCAATTTTATGGCCAAGTGTATGGTTTGTCAGCAAGTAAAAGTGGAGCACTTAAGGCCTGGTGGTTTGTCTCAAGTGATTGAGTTTCCCATGTGAAAGTGGGAAGTAATTAACATGATCTCAAAGTTAGTTTGATTCGATTTAGCTTATCGTGGATAGGATGATTGAGTCCGCCCACTTCTTACAAGTAAGGACTTATCATTCTGTAAAGGATTATGCCAAGTTTTTCATTCAGAAAATCGTCAAGTTGTATGGAATTCCTATTTCTATTATATCTGATTGAGGTACGCAGTTCTCATTGAACTTTTGGTGTTATTTTAGAGGGGTTTGGGAACTAAGGTGAACTTTAGCAGCACTTTCAACCCTTAGATGGATGGACAAGTGGAGGTGACCATTCAGACATTAGAGGATACGCTAAGGGCTTGCCTGATTGACTCTAGTGGTAGTTGGGTTGAACATTTGCCTCTCATAGAGTTTGCATATAATAACAACTATCATTCTATTATTCAGATAGTTCTGTTTGAGGCTTTGTATGGTAGAAGATGTTGTTCTCTTATTCGGTGGTTCGAGGTTGGCGAGACTAGTTTGTTTTGTCCTAACTTAGTTCATCAATCCATGGAAAAGGTGAAGGTGATTTAGGATAGACTTAAGTCTACTCTGAGTCGCCAAAAGTCCTATGTAGATGTAAGGCGTAGGGAATTAGATTTTGATGTTGGTGATTTCTTGAAGGTGTGTACCGTGAAAGGGGTGATGAGGTTTGGAAATAAGTGGAAGCTCATTCTTGATATTTTGGCCTGTACTTGATTTTGAGTAAACTAGGTGATGTGGCTTATGAATTATAGTTGCCTCCAAATTTGGGTTCTATTCATCCGATGTTCCATGTTTCAATGTTGAAGAAGTGTGTTGGTGATCCTTCCTTGGTTGTTCCCTTGGAGAGTATTGGTGTTTCAGATTCCTTATCTTATGATGAAGTCTGATTGAGATTTTGGATAGGCAAGTTAGTTGTTTAAGGACTAAGGATGTGGCTTTGGTGAAGGTTCTATGGAGGAATCATAGGGTTGAGAAAGCTACTTGGAAAGCTGAAGAGGAAATGTAGTCTAAATATCTATTAATGTTTCCCACTTTGGATAATCGTGCTTAAGGTATGTGTATTCTTAAACGTCTTTACTTTTTATCTTTATTAAAGGTGATTATGGTCGTGTTTCTATCTTAAATTGCGCTAATGGATGCCTTGACTCATCATTCGGGGATGAATGATCCTGGGGGGAGAATGCAACACCCCAAATTTTGGCCCAGAAAAATTACTGAATTTTTGAAATCACTTCTCTAACTATGACTCACCAAACAAGTCGTAGGGTGACTAGTGAAGGTTTCCTTTATTTTTGCCTTGGTTATTATTGCTTATTTTGATTCATAAAAATTCATATGAGTCATAAGGTATGACTCATAGGCAAACCAGTGTTACTGCCAAACTCTCTGTCCTGATCCCGACTAGGCTCAATGAGTCGTATGGTTTGTTGTGGAAATATATCATGTGGTTGGTCGTAGAAATACTCATCATGATTGGTTGTGAGCATTACATCCTCATAGCATTCTTATTGAAAAAACATTGGTACCACCGTGGCAATACCTGAGGAACACCAACCACACCTTTTTAAAAATCCTCCCCAAGGGATATGTTAGGGAGGAGATATTATAACACCTTATAAAACCCTTTCTAAGGCATGTGTCGAAAAGAGGATATGAGATATATGGATTGTATATGGGTTGATGAATCCCTCATAGGTCCTACATTGGGAGGCTTGCCTCCATAGGTGTATACAGGGATTGTGTGACAATCCTGGAGGTTATGCGATGACCTCTTGCATCATCATCATCATCATATACATTGCACTTACTTTATTGTATTTATATGTGTTGTATTGCCATGTTGACTTGCCATCTATGTAATTGTCCTATCTTCTTTTACTTGTATTTGATAATCTTGTATATATACATATTCCCCCTTGTTCTACTTATATGAGATATAATGCGTACTTGTGTTCTATCTTGGTGTGATGTTGCAATATATGTGATATATTAGAACTGTTAGTGCAAGCGGTGTGAGCTATCCTCGTGGGTAATTTTTTGATTGTAGGTGACATGCCCTTAGTGTGTATTTTCTATGCTTTATTTTCTACTTTGCTTGGTCGGACTATGATACCTATTGAATACAAGTGGACCGTACTCACTCCTGCTTTACCATTTCGGTGCAACTTCAAGTTCGAGTGTACCTAAGACTGGTTGGTTTTGAGTGCCTTCAGATTACTCAAGGTAGCAATTGGACATTCATACGTCCGTAGTTCACCTCTATCTTTCTGTATTAGTTATGTCTTTATTAGTATTTAGAGATAGATATTATTCCTTTGTGGTTATTTTTCTGATGTATTTGACTCCTAGATTGTATTAGTAGTTCTTACACTATTAACCCCTAGTTTTGGGCATGCTTGGTATTTCGAATAAGTTCTTTCTGTATTGTTATGTTTACTTGTATGGTTTGGCTTCGTTATAGAAGATTTACCTAGGATATTTATGTATTTTCTTTTTCCTTTTTGTATCAGTTTGTGTGATAGGCTTACTTGTCAAGGTACTCCGTGATAAGAGCCATCATGACCCTTGTTTTAGGGTCATGACAATCTTTTCGTTTTGAAACCAATTAAGGCAATCTAGGTATATTCCTATCCTAGACACAAATCAATTATTCATTTTACTAAAGTGAAAATCTTACTCCCTATATTCTTCATTCTATATCATTAATTTTCCTTTCGGGTTCACAATAAGAATATAAATTTGTTTTAATGGTAGCTAAACATCAAAATAGTAAGCACAAGAATATAAAAACAACTATTATGATAATCAAATAAATCAAATCAACGAATTACTAAACAATCATATTGTCAACTACCATAATCCTAGAATGAGAAGTTTAATTCCACATACACAGGAAGCAGTTATAACAAATCATCCAAAGAAAAGAATATAAAAATAAATAATAATTGAGAAGAAAAGATGAAACCAATTTTCTCCAGCCTTTACAGCGGCTTCTAGCTCTTTCTAGGTCAAAAATTATGTAAAAACAGATTTTATGGAGCATTTATAAGTGTAGAAAAAAGGTCCAAATAAAATAACTGAATACAAAATGGACTATGATAAATAAAAGCAGACTACAGGGAGGCCATGTGTCATGCCCCAATCGCGGAAGCGTACTGGAATTGGCTGGAAATCTTGAATTCACTTAATGGGTCACTTTTGATTATTATATTAAGTTTATTCCATTAAGCTACTTGCTTGATTTTCTTATATAATCTTCTGTATTTAATGAGTTTTAGTTTCAAATCTTTTTATTTTCATGTCATTTTAATTCTACACATTAAAGTATAAAATTAGGCGTAATTCATAAAATTAATACTCAAAGGAGAAAAATAAAAATACTAAATATCAGGTAAAGAATGACTAAAACTATAAAATTTTGGCCCAACATTAGTATCAGTCCTCGTACTTTATATTTGAACAAAAATTAGACAGATAATTGCATGTAACAATCATATACTAGTTGATTTGTTAATTGGTTATTTGTGTCCATTTATCTTGCTTAAATTTTTTCTCATACAATCAATTCGAAGATAAGAAAAAATAGTTATAAGTTTTGCAACAAGAACATCTAATTTACTATGTAGATTACATTTTTCTGTGGTGCTTATAATTACAATTGGTGTCTGGCACATACAACTAAAACATAACACTATTCAAAGTTTTTATTGGCATATCTTCTCCTATGTTATATTGATACATTGATATTCTTCTCTTGGGTTTTGAGGAAAGAGAGGACGGATTTATGTAGACACCTAATTTTGTCCATCCCTAAAACCCAATTTATCCAATTTTTGACTCATCTTATCATAGACCCTCACCCATCTAATAATTTACCCTACAAGAATCTAAATAACAAACTCACAACAAAAATAACAACCCCACTTAACTAATTTTGAAAAATTGAAGCGATAGTCGAAGCATTAGTTAATTGTGAGTGAGAATGAAATTTGGGGGGAGGACTTGAAAATCGATAAAAGTGGATATTGTTGTATTTTGATTCATTGATGATGTTGAACGTGATTGAATCATGATAAGTCTAAATGGGTAGGCAAACGGTAGGCTCGGGTAGGAAAATTTAGGAATGGTGTTTGGTTTAATGTTTGAATGTGTGTGCAATGGTTCTTTCTACTTTATCGCACAAGAATTAAAATTATATTAATTTATTAGGGAATCACCCAAGGACACATTGTAATTATTCACCGAGGAATGCCGGAAGTACCATATACGCAAAGGAGGCTCGTGATCATGGCCTAAGGCATCGGGTAAAGCATAGCTAGGATAGTTAGAATAGTTTAGATTTTAATTTCAGCATTTTTTATTCTCGATTAGTAATAAATTAGACTGGATACTATATTTTTGGACTTATTTTGTTTGGTTTGTTTGATTGACTATTTTGTGTGTTTTATACAGTTTATACATTCATGGTGTCATACTAGCCAATCTACTTAACAAAGAGACCGTGGTAGAACCACGAGATCGAGGGGTGCCTACCAACTTCCCCTCGGTCAATAGAATTCCTTAACCAGAATCTCTACTCATTGACCAGTGTAACGCCCCGAGACTACACCCTAAGCATCACACAGTGCTTATGCACCCAAAAGGCCATAAGCTAACCCATGACTGGTACCTGCTGTGAGCATTGAATAATAATCACAAAGTATATGCAGAAGTAAAACTGAAAATGCCATAAGGTTTATAAAAATGAATCAAAATTGAATACATCTGAAGAATAACTGCTAACTGATAATGTCTGAAAGCCTCTAAACATCTGAAATAGAAGAGTTGATGGGACAAACCCCGACTAACTCACAACTGTTGTCTGAAATAACTAAAATACTGAAATAATGTGAAGACAAAATAAGTATCGCGTCCTCGATGGATGAGGACTCACTACTATAACTACGGTTGCTCAATAGATCTGGCTAAGTATGTTCAGGAACTCGAGCGTCCAAACCTATGATATTAGACATCATAGCGCAAAAAGAGAGTATGCATTAGTGTTTTGAATGTGCTTGTATGCTAAGTAAGATTAGGCTAATATGCATAGGTTCGTGTACATGAGCAATAATAATAACTAAATATCATAAAGTGACTAGATGAGAGTATATGCAAGGCTGGGACTACTGAAGGTAATGAACCTGTAATACCAAGCATATATCATCTATTTGAATTAGGCTAAAACTGAAGAACTGAATTTTTGAGAACTGAATAACTGACAACTGTAAGTCATGATCATGTAGAACTGAACTAAGTTCTGTACTAAATATTGAATACTGAATACTGAATATTGGAACTGAGACTGTGGGAGTTATTATCTAACCGAAATAGCCCATTTATAGACTGATTTGGGGTCCAACCTGTAACCCAGTTGGAAAGGTATTAGCACCGTGCCACTGGTTACTAACACTGGCTGGGTAAAACCTAATCTGGAAAGAAGACTTATGAGATGTATATGATCAAGTCAACCCTAGTCTGGCAAAAAGACGATTTGCCCTATGCTGGCTACGTAGTTCTGTAACTCAGGGACTACTACTAAGGGTCAAACTCTATACTGGCAGGAATGCCCCCATCCCTAGATTTTCTCGGTGCTGAATCTTACTCCCAACCGAACCGACACTGATCACTAGGTTGATCTAAGCTTGACTGAACTCACGCTGATTCTATTAACTGACCGAATGCTACTATCCGGGATACTACAGAATTATTTTATTATGACTGGAAACTAAGTAAGCAGCTAATTTCAGGTATATAATAACCCCAAGAATCGATAGCGTAAATAAAGGAACCATATCACAAGTTTAAAAGCATTACAATTAGGATATCATGCACAATTTATTCACATAGACATTTAGTAAAACACTTGTGGAGCATGGTTCTTGTATATGAGAAAGAATAACATGGGGATATCATGACTAAAATATTCAACTCATAATTCATGGGTTATGACATGGAGGGTACATAAATCAACACACATGCTAGCTTATTTACTTGAATATCTTAATCTTCTTAGTTTAAAACCCATAAAATCATCACATACATGAACACAATTCAATTCAATAATATAATTCATTATTTAAATTCTCAAAAGGATTCTTGAACTCCAAGGGTGGAAGGAACCCAAGGATGAACACCAAACATACCTTGGTTTATGAATTTGTGAGAATTGATGGTGAATTCTTGAGATTTGATCTTAAATCTTAAAGGATAGGGTTTTTTCTTGAAAGAGGGCTACTTTAATTTGAGTAAATTGTGAGAATAACGAGCAAATAATGCTCTTTAAGACTTAAATCCCATGTTTGGACTGAATAAGGTGAGGAAAAAGGACTTAAATGCCCTTGGGAATAAAAAAAATATGGAACTAAACTCAAAATACCGATTTTGACACCCGGTGTGATGCGGTGCAATCGCGTTTGCCCATTGGAATAGGGAAAATCCTTAATTTACCCAGCGGCGCAACACGGTGTAATCACGCTGAGCCACTGGAAATGGATAATTCTGAACTGGCACCTTGGCGCAATGCGGTGCCAATAACGATGACACACTGGAAAGTGATGAAAATGAAATTGTCCATCATCGCGATGCGGCCTTATCATGTTGGTCTACTATTTTTCACTAAAAGTGCCATCACTTCTCACCCAAGTATTGAATTTAACCAAAATTGGTATCATTGGTAAGCTAATTCAATTTCCTATAGTTTGGTGGGTATTGAGTTGGAAAATTTTAAATAGACGAAAAGATATGCTCATTTGAAGTTGACTAAAGCTAACATTCTTATCAATAACTCAATTGGTAAGGACTATTTTGATTCTTCTAATAGCTGGGAGTTATTTGAAATCGTAATATACATCAAAATTACTCGTAAAATTACCAAAGAACTATAAGGTACTATGCATGATCTTGGACCATGGAGCTAACATTGGATTGGATTTTTAGGGTAGTACAATATCTCCCCTTTGGGATCATTCATCCTCAAATGAGACTAGTTAAGCTGGCAACACTAAGGAACTTAGGTTACATACTGGATATACATGATGAAAACGTTATTACATGACTGATACTAAAGCATAACACATGACGAAACTGGTTTTATGAATGCATGACTGACATGAGAATGATATGCAGCTGAAATTGAGCATGGAAAAGATAAATTCTAAGAAAACTGTTCCCTTACACTGAATCTGAGTTTGTGTAGAAAAGATGAGGGTACTTGCTCTGCATACCTGCTTCTTCTTCCTAAGTGGCTCCCTCAATAGACTGATTCTACCAAAGAACTTTGACTAGGGCAAATTCTTTGTTCCGTAGTGTAAGAATCTGACGATTGAGGATTTCTACAGGGACCTCTTCATAATAAAGGCTATTCTTAACATCTACGATTTCTAAGGGAACAACTAGAGTTGGGTCACTAATGAACTTTTTTAGAAAGGAGACATGAAACACTAGGTTCACTGATCTTAAGTCTGCAAGCAACTCAAGCTAGTAATCCGCCTTTCTGAAATGGCTCAAAATTCTATAAGGGCCAACATATTGGGGACTAAGATTCCCTTTCTTACCAAACCTCTTTACTCTCTTCATAGTAGATATCTTTAGATATACAAAATCACCAACCTTAAATTCAAGGTCTTTCCTTCTCACATCTGCATATGATTTTTGTCGGCTCTAGGTTTCCTTAAGTCTCTCCCTGATCAACTGTACTTTATCTAAGGCATCAAACACTAAGTCAGGCCCTACTACCGCGGCCTCACCTACTTCAAACCAACCAATTGGAGATCTATATCTCCTTTCATGCATGGCATCAAATAGAGCCATCTAAATACTGGAATGATAGCTATTATTATATGAGAAGTCAATCAAAGTCAAGTGGTCATCCAAACTACCCTTAAAGTCAACTATATATGTTTTCAACATATTCTTAAGGGTTTGAATGGTCCTTTCTGCCTGATCATCCGTCTGAGGGTGGAAGAGTGTACTAAGGTGAATTTGGGTACCAAGATCCTTCTAAAAAGCTTTCCAAAAGTGAGTGGTAAATTGTGTACCTCTATCTGAAATAATGGATGATGGGACACCCCACAATCTAACCAACTCTCTGATATAGAGCTTGGCGTAGTCTTTGGCGGAAAAGAAAGTATGGACTGGTAAGAAATGGGCTTATTTGGTCATCCTCAACATGAGCATCACTACCCATAGACAATATACTTAGGGCATTTTCATTACATTAGCCTTGCCCAGGTGATACATAACACTCATATGATAGTCTTTCAGTAATTCTAACTATCTCCTCTTATAAAAATTCAAATCCCTCTATGATAACACATACTGCAGGCTCTTGTGATTTGTGAACACGTCAACATGCACCCCATACAAATAGTGCCTCTAAATTATTAAGGCAAATACAACAACTACTAACTCAATTTCATTGATAGGGTAATTCTTTTCATGGGGCTTAAGTTGTCTAGAGTAATAGCCATAACCTTACCCTTTTGCATCAAAACACACCCTAAACAAACTTTGAAAGCATAACAGTACACAACAAACCCATCTGAACCATCTAGTAATGTCAAAACTAGGGTTGTCGTGAGTCGAGTCTTCAACTCCTGAAAACTCTTCTCACAAGAATTTGAACACTAAAACTTAAATTTCTTCTGAGTCAATCTAGACATGGGGGATGCAATGGACAAAAATCCTTCAATAAATCATCGATAATAGCCATCCAACCCCAAGAAACTCCTAATATCTAACAGAGAAATGGGTCTGGGCTAGTTTCTCACTGCTTCTGTCTTTTGAGGATCAACTCAAATGCTATCACCAAAAATAATATGGCCAAGGAAATCTACTGACCTTAACCAAAATTTTCACTTACTGAATTAAACAAACAAGTGATGGGCTTTAAGAATCTGCAATACTATTTGGAGGTGGTTTTTATGATTGTTTTCACTATGAGAATAGACAAAAATGTCATCGATGAAGATTATGATGAACATGTCCAAGTACTATTTGAACACTCAGTTTATCAAGTCTATAAAGATTTCTCAGGCATTTGTGAGACCAAAGGACATGACTAGAAAATCGAAGTGACCATATCGGGTTCTAAAAGTTATTTTTAAAATATCACATTCTCTGACTTTGAGCAGACGATAGCCGAATCTGAGGTCCATCTTAGAAAAATAACTGGCACCCTAAAGTTGGTTGAATAAGTCACTGATTCTAGGAAGTGGGAATTTATTTGTTATTGTTACTTTGTTCAACTGACGGTAATCAATACACATTCTAAAAGAACCATCTTTCTTATCCATGAATAGGACTAGTGTACCCCATGGGGAGATACTGGGCCTGATGAATCCCTTATCTAGGAGATTTTTCAACTGTTCTTTTAACTTTTTGTATTCAGCTGGAGCCATTCTGTATGGTGGAATATAGATAGGATATGTATATAAAAGAAGGTCTATTTCAAAGTCAATTTTCCTTTTGATAAGAACTCTGGGAAGATCTTCAGGGAACACATTTGGAAATTCTCTTACTACTAAAACTGACTCAAGATTTGGGGTCTCAGAATTAGAGTCTTTGACTCAGACAAGATGGTAAATAAACCCCTTGGATATCATCTTTCTCGTTCTAAGGTACGAAATAAGCTGACACTTAAGCATTATAGTACTACCCCTCCATTCAAGGACTGGTTCATTAGGAAACTAAAAATAAACTACTCTGTTTCTACAATTGACTGAGGCATAACATGAGTGGAGAAAATCCATGCCGAGAATGACATCAAAATTCATTATCTCTAGATATTTAAGGTCTTCTAAAGTAACTTTCTGATAAAATATAATCGGATAATTGTTGTATACCCGTCGGGCTATGATAGACTTACCCACAGGGGTAAAGACTGAGAAAGGCTCTATTAGGATTTCGAGGCTGACTCCAAAGTTGACGTCTATATAAGGAGTTACAAAAGATAGAGAAGGTCCAGGATCTAACAAAGCATAAATATATAAATGAAAGATTTGCAACATACTAGTAACCACATCAGGATAACTCTCCTAATCCTGTCGGGACTAAAGTTCATAGAGCTTGTTTGGGTACTGCCCACTAGTGGCACTGGAAGCAGCACCTTTCTAAGATGGAAGACCGGACTGAACTAGGGGACGATTATGCTAACTCTATGGACCCACCTGAGGATAATCTCTGATCCTATGGCTTGGCTTACCGCACCTAAAATACACATCACTTCCAGCCCTGCAGATACCTTGATGGTTTTTCCATATTTCTGATAAAGAGGATTTATTCGAGCACTATTAACACTACTCTGAGATTGAGAGCTTGGTGCCCTATCCTTATTATCATTCCAGAATTAGGTCATTGGTGCACTAGTCGGAGATAGATCTGGGACTAAAGATTTTAGGCAAAACTGAGGATGGTTACCACCTTTTGACTTCAGTTGAGTGAAACTAAAACTACCTTTTCTAGCCCTCTCTCTCTCCTTTTCTTTCTCCTTAATCTTCTATTCCTCAATCTATTGAGCATGGACCATCAACCTTAATAAGTCTATCTCCTTAATCAGCATTGTGGTTCTACACTCCTTGACTACACTGTCAGATACACTAGACACAAACTTGCTCATCTTAGACTTGCTATCAGCTACCACATGAGGAGCATACCTGGCCAACTGGGTAAACTTGAGGAAATATTCTTTCACATTCATGTTTCCCTACTTCAGGTTGACAAACTCTAAAACCTTAGCCTCTCAACTCTAATAGAAAGAACCTATCTAAGAATGAGCTAGCAAAATCTTCCCATTTTATAGGCCCTGCATCTGCGCCTCTCTCTACCTTCCACTACTTAAACCATGTATGAGCTATATCTAGCAACTGATAGGCAGCTAAATCAACACTCTCACTAGCAGTTACCCCCATAACATCTGTTACCTTCTGCACCATGTCAAGGAATTTCTACGGGTCCTGCTTAGACTTAGACCCTGAAAATGAAGGAAGGTTCATTTGGGTAAAGTTTTGAATTCTAGCTGCAGCAGTATTGGCCAATGGGTTGGCCTGAACAGCAGCAGGTCGAACATTCTGAACTGCCACAGAATGGGCTAGGGTGATGAATGCTGCTCTAAATTCTGCATGAGAAATGCGCTCATTCAGGGGATCTTGCTAAATGGGCGGAGGTGTTGGCTGGTTACCAGTTCTTCTTTTGTTAGTCTTTCTAGGAGGCATGTTCCGTAAATGAAAGGGAAAGTTAGATTAGACAGAGAGTTTAACTTGATCTTATGCTTACCCACATGATATCAACACTAAAAGAAGGAAACTTTTCCTAAAGTGCTTCACAGTCTCTTGTCCATGAGTGTCGCACGTTTCACACCTATGCACAAAACTTTACTTGATATGGATTTTGGACTTCCTAGGACACATAAGAACCTTAGGCTCTGATACAAAGTTTGTAATGACCTAAGACTACACCCTGAGTATCACACGGTGCTTACGCCTCCAAAGGGCCACAAGCTAACCCATGACTGGTACCTGCTGTGAGCACTGAATAATACTCATAAAGTATATGCGAAAGTTAAACTAAAAATGTTATAAGGTTCATAAAACTGAATCAAAATTAAATACATCTATAGAATAATTGCTAACTGATAATGTCATAAAGTATCTAAACATCTAAAATAAAAGATTTGATGGGACAGGCCCCAACTAACTCACTACTGTTGTCTGAAATAACAGAAATACTAAAATAATGCAAAGACAAAGTAAGTATTGTGTCCTCGATGGATGAGGACTCACTACTATAACTGCAGCTGATCGACTGATCTGGCTAAGTACGACTAACGGTAATCAATACTAATTCTAAGAAACCATCTTTATTACGCACGAATAGGACTGGTGTAGCCCACGGGGAGACACTGGTCTTGAGGAATACCTTATCTAGGAGATCTTTCAACTGTTCTTTTAAATCTTTGAGTTCGGCAGAAGCCATTCTACATGGTGGAATAGAGATAGGTTGTGTTTCTAGAAGAAGTTTTATTTACAAGTCAATTTTCCTTTCTAGAGGAACTCTGCATAGATCTTCAGGGAACACATCTAGAAATTCCTTTACTACTGAAATTGACTCAAGATTTAGGGTCACAAAATTAGAGTCATTGACTCAGACAAGATGGTAAATACACCCCATGGATATCATCTTTCACGCTCTATGGTATGAAATAAGCTGACCCCTAAGCACTGTAGTACTACCTCTTCATTTAAGGACTGGTTCATTAGGAAACTATAAATGAACTGCTCTACTTCTACAATCGATTGAGGCATAACATGAGTAGAGCCAATCCATGCTGAGAATGACGTCAAAATCTGTCATCGCTAGGTCTATAAGGTTTGCTAAAGTAACTTTTAGAGAAACCATAACCTGACAGTTCCTATATACCCACCAGGCTATGATAGACTTACCAACTTGGGTAGAGACTGAGAAAGGCTCTGTTCGGATTTTGGGGCTGGCTCTGAAGTTGACGACTACATAAGAAGTAATGAAAGATAGAGAATCTCCAAGATCAAACAAAGCATATTTATGTAAATGAAAGATTTGCAGCATGCCATAACCACATCAATAGAACTCTCCTGATCCTATCTGGACTGAAGTGCATAGAGCCACTTTGGGCACTGCTCACTGGTGGAACTGGAAACTGCACCCTTCTGAGATGGGCGATCGGACTGAATTGGGGGACGATTATACTAACTTTGTGAACCCACTTAAGGACACTCTCTAATCCTAAGGCCTAGCTTACCGTACCTTAAAAACACATCGCTTCCAGCCCTTCATGTACCCCAATGGTTTTTGCCATATTTCTAACAAAACAGATTTATTCGAGAACTATTTACACTATCCTGAGATTGATAGACTGGTGCCCTATCCTTATTATTATTCCTGAATTTGGGAATCAATGGACTAACCAAAAATGGAGCTGGGACTTAAGATTTTAGGAGAAACATAGGACGGTTACCACCTTCTGACTTCAGCTAAGTGAAACTAAAAATACCTATTCTACCCTTATTGCTCTCGCTCTCTTTCTCCTCAGTCTGTTGAGCGTGGACCATCAACCTAGACAAGTCAATTTCTTTAATCAGCATTGTGGTCCTACACTCTATGTCCACACTATCAGATACACCAGACAAGAACTTAATCATCTTAGACTTGCTATTAACTAACACATGAGGAGTTGTAACGCCCTGAGTATGGTACCCAGAATGCTATACGGTGCTCATGACCCCAAAGGACCACAAGCTAACCCATGAATGATATCTATACCTGTACAATACCTAATATATGTATACACATGCAAAAATAAAGGCTGAAAGGACATAAGGTTTAAATCTGATAAAAATATAACATTTGGGTGGGGTATGCAATACCCAAAACAACTATATAAACCATCTAAAACATGATAGTCTGAAAAGCCTTTAACTGTTTGAATAAGGAGTTGATAGGACATGTCTCCAACTAACTCTAACTACTGAAATAAACTAAGTACTAAAATAATAAAATAATGATCATGTCCTCAAAGGATGAGAACTCACTGCTGACACTGACTGTTGAGTACTGGAATGCTACTGATGCTTTGGAGCTCGTGCTTCTAAACCTATGGTATAAAACACCATAGCACAAATGCGTCAGTATGTTTGAATGTACTGGTATGCATGTGAGGTAGGTTAAATGCATGGGGTTCATATGCATAAATAATACTAACTGACTTAATAACATAAATGTGAGAATACATACATGAAGAAGTAACTGTAAATGAGACCATACTGACACTGGTACAGGGTTCTGAGTACTGATTTACTTACGTCTGAGTTTATTGATACTGATAACTAAGTCTACTAAATACTGAGAGACTAATGTTATACTACTGATAAAGGAATGACTATTTCTAACAGTTCTGATTATGAAGAACTGGTTTGATTGACTATACCTGACTATCTTGAAATTAAATACTGATAACATGGTTTTCATATAATTAATATACTATTAACTGAGTTCGTGATAATATGAGTGACTGTATCTGACTAAAATACCCCTACTAAACATTTCTGAGATTCATATTGAGCATGCATATCTAATACATGATTCCATGACTGAGATGATACATTAATGCATTACTGAGAGTACTAATAAGCTGATCAAGCATATCTGATGTGTGATTACATGACTGAATTAACTCATGAATACATGACTGATATTTCTAATAACTGAGTTTTCTCACAAGGAGAACATATGTCTGATGCATAAACATATGACTAATTTGACACATGAACATATGATAGAGTATGCAATGGTAAATGGATACCAAGTTTAAAATGGAATTCTGAACATGAACTGGACACCAAGTTGTAACTGAAATCTGAACATGAAACTGAACGGCTTAAGGAAAGATGTTACCTTGGGCTGAGTCTGAATTAGAGAAGAAGAGGTGAGGATACTTGGTACGCATGTCTTCTTTTGCTTCCTAAGTAACTCCCTTAATGGACTGATTCTGCCAAAGAACTTTGACTAGAGGGACTTCTTTGTTCCTCAGTCTGCGAGTCTGGTAGTCAAGAATTTTGACTAGAATCTTTTCAAAAAAGAGGTTGTTCTGAATTTCTAGGCCCTCAATAGGGACTACGACTTCTGGTTCACCTTTGCATTTCTTAAACAAGGAGACATGAAATACCGAAGGCACTAAATCTAGATCTGAAGGCGACTCGAGATCATAAACTACTTTGCCAAAGCAACTGAGAATTTTTGAAGGGACTGACATATCAGGGACTGAGCTTTCCCCTTCTTGCCGAACCTCTTCACACTCTTCATGGGAGAGATTTTTAAACACACGAAATTTTTGACCTCATCTCGAGATCTTGTCTAAACACATATAAACAAGAACATAAGAACACGGTTGATTCTATAACATGTGACCTGTACTGGGTATCGTGAATTGAACTGAGCTATTGAGTTCATGGCGTACGACTGAGACTGGAGCTAGAGGGTCAACCTATGGGTACCCATTACTCCAAACTGGATTCATTATGTGAAGAAAAATTAGAAGGTTTAGGGCATGATAGAACAAGGGTTATAGAGCATCTCCCCCTTGTGACATTATGTCCCTAGAAGAATACCAACTTGACTGAGATACTATGGAAAACTGGGATCATGCACAGGGAACCTACGAACTAAATCATGACTGAATATCTGGGATCTAAAGATTAGACATAATACATGAACTGAGATGATCTTGTAACTACTGGGACTTTCTATCCTTGAATAGTTACATTCCTGAGATTTCTGATAGTAGGACTAGGTGAAAAGGTGGAAAACCATACCATACGAACTTGTTGCCTAATTGCGAAATTGAATTACTAGTTGAACGATCCAAATTATACTAAAAACTTATACTTAACTAAAGTACTTCTTCTTCACCTGAGACTACTGAAAATATTCGCATGAGTGCTGAGCATGAATGCCTAAACTTACTAACTAATCTAATTAACTGAGTGACTGATAGCTGAATACTAGATTAGTAAGACAGAACTGTACTTAGTCTTAAATAACTAGACTGCAACTGTAAGCATTATGCATAGGAGATAAGGACTGACTGAGTGACATGAGATACTGAGCATGAATTGAGGGTAACTTTATTATTTGAGAATGCAACACCTAGAGTACAACATGCTTCTAGAACAGTCTTGTAAACTGAGGTACTGGAAGGCTGACAACTGAGTAGCTGATAACTGTATGCTATGGTTGAGTAAACCTAAAACTGAACTGAGTTACTAACCTAATTACTGAACTAGAACTGGGACTGAGATTATAGATAAGATGGTAATTAAGACTTTAACCATAACTAAGACTGTAGCAAAGACTGAATACTGGTTTTCGATAACTAGGGTTTAGACTGGTACTGAAGCTTTAAATTCTAAGACTGAACACTAATTACTGAGTACTAAATACTGGAACTATAACTGAGATGGCAACTAAAGTTTGATAGTTACACGATGGGGCTGACATAAGTCGAAGATCTTAATGCATACTCACACTCTGTACTTTCCAAACTTCTAAAAATGACCTCTTGCTAGCCATTTACTTGCACACTAACATGAGTTTCAAGCATATCTTCCAAACTACACCATCGTGTAAAACAAACATGTAGAAATCTTCTCTTTCCATGTAATATTTACTCTCTCCCATTTAAGCAATTGCTCATTAGTACACTATTTTTATAAAGAGATCTCACTGAAGGATTAAATTAGAAGGAGCTGAAGCATGAATGGACACTAACTGAACTTAACACATTACTGAAGATTGAGAAACAGAATATAAACATCATGGATTTACCAAGAGGTCTAAACTGAGGATATGCATAACATAGTCTAAATTTAACTGATCATTAAAGGCATAGCATAAGCCATGAAAGATGAGTATACTATAAAGAATGATATACGTACATGAGTCATGAACTACATGACCTGATTTTAAAGCTTTCTACATTCGTGGGATATGCTTTGTATTACTGAGGGGAATATAACTGAAATCCTTATGATGGGAACTGGAATCATACATGAATCTATGGAAAGCGTGTGAATATAAGTTGTGTTCATGGTACTGAGATACGAAGCATGCATAGGCATCATACTGACTAAAATACCAAACTTTACACTGAGATAAGGAGGGGTCGAGAATTATCTTCCCTTACTGCTTTTCTATACGTACTGGCACTACTAATGGAATCTAAGAGCCTGAATTGGTCACTTGATCTATCATCTCCCCCTTAGCTTTAAGCCATCAACATAAGTCTGTGAATACTTTACTAAACTCTGAACTGAACTACAATCATCATCATATACTTACACTCTATTCGACATATGCTTGCCTTTCTAAATACATCATCTACTTCTGTTTCTTCATATACTACTAATATTGCATCTCCTAATTCACATCCACACCTTCATACTTAATTTTAGATCAATAAATCTTAAATTCTTATTTGCACTATTCAATCCTACTAGTCTACCTTTGTATAACTATCCCTATGAATACATAATCTTCTTAATTTGGATGACATTATCCCAACTCTACTACTGCTAAACTCCCGGGTTTATGCTTCTAACTGTAGTTCATATACTATCATAGGATTCTTAGAAGGGATTTGATGGCATATCAAATTTTGGGTTCACAAATGAGTTCTCATGATCATGAATAAGATCTATAAAACCTTGGAACATAATGGAACTGGTGGGATACTTTTGATCCAGTAGGAAATCCCATAACTATCTGCAAGGACTTTCTGAGATAGCCGTTCCCCTAGGACTTTGAGCTTTACTATTTCTGTTACATTAAAAACAAGGTGGAGTTGATATGAGTAGAGCATGATGAGAATCTACATGAGTTTCTTAGGGAACCTTTCTATAGCACAATATGAAACATGAAAAAAAATAGTTCCTAAAACATCATATAGACTCTTGTCCATAAGTGTGGTGCACAACACACCCATGCACAAGAATCTACTAGATGTGGCTTTTCAGACTTTCTAGGACACTGTTGAACCTTAGCCTTTGATACCCAGTTTCCAATGCCCCGAGTCTGGTACCCAAAATGCTACACAGTGCCCATGAGCCCAAAGGACCACAAGCTAACGCATGACTGATAGATGTACCTTTACACTACCTAATATATGTACACACATGCAGAAATAAATATTGAAAGGACATAAGGTTCAAATCTGATAACAACATAACATTTGGGTGGGGTATGAAATAGCCAAAACAACTGTAGTAAACTATCTAAAACATGATAGTCTGAAAAGTCTCTAACTGTCTGAATAAGGAATTGATGGGAGATGTCCCCAACTAATTTCAACTACTAAAATAAAATAACTACTGAAATAATAAAATAATAATTATGTCCTCAAAGGATGAGGACTCACTGTTGACTCTGACTGCTGAGTTCTAGAATGCTACTGATGCTCTGAAGCTCGTGCTTCTAAACCTATGGTATAAAACACCATAGCACAAATGTATCAGTACATTTGAATACATTGGTATGCATATAAGGTAGGTTGAATGCATGGGGTTCATATGCATGAACAATACTAACTGACTGAATAACATGAACGTGAGAATACATGCATGAACAAGTAACTGTAACTAAGACCATACTGATACTGGTACAGGGTTTTGAGTATTGATTTACTGACGTCTGAGTTTACTGATGCTGATAAATATGTCTACAGAATACTGAGAGACTGATATTATATTACTGATAAATGAAATACTATTTTTGACAGTTTTGATTATGAAGAACTGGTCTAATAGACTGTATCTGATAGTCCTAAAACTGAATACTGATAACATGGGTTTTGTATAATTAATATATTATTAACTGAGTTTGTGATAACATGATTACTGTGTCTGAGTATTGATAGCTTAAGTGACTATATTTGATAGTCCTGATACTAATGGAACTAGCTGAGTTTCATACTGAACTGAGTTAACTATATCTGACAGTTCTGAGATCTATAGAAATATTTAAGTTCTATTACTGAGACTGAATGACTATATTTAACAGTCCTGATCTGTAGTTAAAACTATGGGAAGTAGTCATCTAACCAACATGCCCTAAATAATGTATTATAGCTGAGTTAGGGTCCAATTTGTAACCCCAATTTAAAGGGTATCAATATCGCACCGCCGGTAAGGACAAGCTATGGGTGACCCTCATCTGACAATGTTCCTAAAGGAGAATAGTGGGACCCTCATCTGACAATATTTATCCACCTCATCAACCCTCATCTGACAGTATTAATGTCTCAATCTATGCTGGCTACATAGTTCTGGAATGAAAGGATGACTTCTAAGAATCACACCCTCATCTGACAGTGTGTGTTCCCATCCTTGGGTTCACTCGGTGCTAATTCCTACTCCCATCTGAATAGACACTGAACATGAATTACTGAACTAAACTAGACTAAATTAACTGAGTTTTTGTTGACTGATGGAATGGTACTCAGATTACTGTATTATTGAGCTTTCCTGAGTCACATGACTAACTGAGTTCTATGGATCATGGCTTGACTGAGGATATCGTGAAAATATGACACTAACTCTAGGTACATAGCTATATTTTTTGGGTACAAGTACCCCCAGGACTCGATGGGAAAGAACTGACAAACCATGACTTTCTTGAATACATGACCAATATCCCAATCCATAATACAATAAGTTGGAGATTTCATGAAGTACCTATTCTAAAGCACCACAATGGCTACACATATATCCATACTTCATTAACTAAGAAATTTCATCAAACACTTGACGTGCATAAACTTGTACATGAATGGAGATTTCATATTATTATACTAGTATGAGACTTTTCCTTCACATAGGCATTTAGTCAAACATATGGGAAGCATGATTTGGTTATACCATCATGAACACATCTAATAATCATAGATATATCAATCAACTTGTAAATTGAAGGGGGGTTTATCATGATTATTAAGCAAATCTATATATACTAGGGTCAATTATTGGAATATATAATTTAAAACATGAATCAAAACCCCACAACATCATGAACATGAATTTCAATTCTATTTAAATCATGAACATTCATAAATACACAAATCTTGTATTTTGAAAAAAGATTCTTAAGATTCATGGGTGAAAGGGACCCATGAATCAACACATGACATACCTTAATGCTTCAATTTAAGAAGATTGATGGTGAAATTCTTTACATTTGAATCTTCTATTAAAACCCTAAGGCTTGTTCTTGAGAGAGTTTGAGAGAAAGTGAGTATATTTTGGAGAATTGAGGCTGAATTTTGTGTTTATGGTGTTTTATGTTGTGCGGGTATGGTTTATGGTATGGAAAAAGACTAAAATACCCCTACAAAACCACTTCCCAGTTGGTAAAATTCTCAACTGATGACCAAGGCTGATAAGTCGTCAGATATGTGACGGCCCATCAGATATGTCATCACACAGTTGATAGGCTAACATACTGAAGTAAAATGAGTATAACTTTTTGCTCCGATGTTGTATTTGGGAGAAATTGGTATTGTTGCAAAGATAATTCAATTATATATTTTTTAGTGGGTCATGACCTTAAAAATTCATAGTATAGCGAGAGATATGCTCATTTGAAGATGACTATACCAATATCCTTCCCAAGAATTCAATTGATAAGGAATGTTTTGATTCGCCTAATAGCTAGGACATATCTGAGACCTTAATTTACATTAAACTTGATCATGAAACTACCAACGAACCATCATGTACTATGCATAATCTTGAAATATTGCACTAAAATTAATTTGTAATTTTTAGGGTATTACTATATCTCCCTCTTGGGAACATTCGTCCTTGAATAAGACTGATTAGACTGAGAGAAATGATAACTGAAAGTACATACTAGACATGAGCAACTAAAATATGACTACATAACTGACATTTTTGAGATTCATACTGAGCATGCATATCTGATGCATGATTTCATGACTGAGCTGATACATGAATGCATGACTGAGAGTACTGATAAGCTGATCACGCATATCTGATATGTGATTATATGACTAAAATGACTCATGAATACATGATTGAGATTTCTAATAACTGAATCTTCTCACAAGGAGAATGCATATCTGATGCATGAACATATGTCTGATTTGATACATGAACATATGATAGAATATGCAATGGTAAATGGATACCAAGTTTAAAATGGGATTCTGAACATGAACTGGATAACAAGTTGTAACTAAAATCTCAACATGAAACTGAAAGGCTTAAGGAAAGTTGTTACCTTAGGCTGAGTCGGAATTACCGGAGAAGAGGTGAGGATACTTGATACGCATGTCTGCTTCTGCTTCCCAAGTAGCTCTTTCAATGGACTGATTCCGTCAAAGAACTTTGATGAGAGGAACTTCTTTGTTCCTCAGTCTGCGAGTCTAGTAGTCAAGAATTTTGACTAGAATCTCTTCAAAAAAGAGGATGTTCTAAATGTCTACGCCCTTAATAGGGACTACGAATGCTGGTTCACCTATGCATTTCTTAAACAAGGAGACATAAAAGACCGGAGGAACTGAATCTAGATCTGAGGACGACTCGAGATCATAAGCTACTTTGCCAAAGCGACTGAGAATTTGTAAAGGGACCGACATATCAGGGACTAAGCTTTCCCCTTCTTGCCGAACCTCTTCACTCCCTTCATGGGAGAGATTTTCAAACATATGAAATTTCTAAACTCATCTCGAGATCTTATCTGAACATGCATGAACGAGAACATGAGAACATGGTTGAGTCTGCAACATGTGACCTGAACTGGGTATTATGAAGTGAACTGAGCCATTAATTTCATGGCGTACGACTGAGACTGGAGCTAGAGGGTCAACCTATGGGTACCCATTACTCCAAAATGGATTCATTACGTGAAGAAAAATTAGAGGGTTTAAGGCATGATAGATCAAGTGTTATAGAGAATCTCCCCCTTGGGATATTATGTCCTTAGAAAAATACCGACTTGACTGAGATACTAAGGAAAACTGGGATTATGCATAGGGAACCTACGAACTAAATCATAACTAAATATCTGGGATCTAAAATTGAGACATAATACATGAAAAGAGTTGATCTCACAACTACTTGGACTTTCTATCCTGGAATAGTTACATGTCTAATATTTCTGATAGTAGGACTAGTTGGAAATATGGGAAACCATACCATACGAACTTGATGCCTGATTGCAAAATTGAATTACTGGTTGATCGATCTGACTCATACTAAAAACTTATACTTACCTAAAGTACTTCTTTTTCACCTGAGACTACTAAAAATATTTGCATAAGCGCTGAGCATGAATGCCTAAACTTACTAACTTATCTGATTAACTGTGTGACTGATAGCTTAATACTGGGTCTGCAAGATAGAACTGTACTTAGTCTTGAATAACTGGACTGCAGCTGTAGAGCATTATGCATAAGAGATAAGGACTGACTGAGAGACATGAGATACTGAGTATGAATTGAGGGTAATTGTATTATTCGAGAATGCAACACCAAGAGTACAACATGCTTCTAGAATAGTCTTGTAAACTGAGGTACTGGAAGGTTGACAACTGAGTAGCTGATAACTGTATGCTATGGTCAAGTAAACCCAAAACTGAACTGAGTTACCGACCTAATTATTGAATTAGGACTGGGACTGAGATTATAGCTAAGATGGTAATTGAGACTGTAACCATAACTAAGACTATAGCTGAGACTGAATACTAGTTTTCGATAACTAGGGTTTAGAATGCTACTGAAGTACTAAATTCTGAGACTGAACACTGATTATTGAGTATTGAATACTGGAACTATAACTAAGATGGAAACTAAATTGTGATAGTTACACAATGGGGGCTGACATAAGTCGAAGATCTGAATGCACACTCACACTCTATACTTTCCCAACTTCTAAAAACAACTTCTTGCTAGCCATTTACTTGCACACTAACATGAAATTAAAGCATATCTTCATAACTACACCCTCGTGTAAAACAAATAAGCAGTAATTTTCTCTTTCTATGTAATATTTACTCTCTCTCATTTAAGCAATTGTCCATCATTACACTATTTTCACAAAGAGAGCTCACTGAAGGGTTAAATCAGAAGGACCTGAAGCATGAATAGACACTAACTGAACTTGACACTTGACTGAAGCTTGAGGAACAGAATATAAACATCATGGATTCACCAATAGGTCTAAACTGAAGATTTGTATAACATAGTCTGAATTTAACTAATCAGTAGAGGCGTAGCATGAGCCATGGAAGCTGAGTATACTATAAAGTATGATATACATACATGAGTCATGAGCTACATGACCTGAGTTTGGAATTCTCAGCATTTGTCGGACAAGATTTGTAGTACTAAGGGGAATATAACTGAACTACTTATACTGGGAACTAGAATCGTACTATATTCTATGGAAATCATGTGAATAAGCTGTGTTCATGGAACTAAGATGTGAATCATGCGTAGGCATCATGCTGACTAAAGTACCAAACTTTGCACAGAGATAAGAAGGGGTCAAGAATTATCTTCCCTGACTGCTTTACTATATGTACTGGCACTACTACTGGAATCTGAGAGACTGAATTGATCACTTGATCTATCATCTCCCCCTTAGCTTTAAGCCATCAACATAAATCTGTAAACACTTTACTAAACTCTGAACTGAACTGCAATCATCATCACATACTTACACTCTGTTTGACACGTGCTTTCTTACTAAATACATCATCTACTTATGTTTCTTCATATACTACTAATATTGTATCTCCTAATTCACATCCTCACCTTCATACTTAATTTTAGATCAATAAATCTTAAATTCTTGCTTGAACTGTTCAATCCCACTGGTCTACCTTAGTACAACTATCCCTATGAATACATAATCTGCTTAATTTGGATAATATTATCCCAACTCTACTACTGCTAAACTCCTGGGTTCATGCTTCTAAATCTAGGTCATATACTATCATAGGATTCTTAGAAGGGATCTGCTGGCATATCAAATTTTGGGTTCGCGAATGAGTTCTCATGATCATGAATAAGATCTGTAAAACCTTGGAACATAATGGAATTGATGGGATACTTTTGAGCCATTAGGAAATCCCATAACTATCTGCAAGGACTTTCTGAGATAGCCGTTCCCCTAGGACTTTGAGCTTTACTATTTTGTTACTTTGAAAGCAAGGTGGAGTTGACATGAGTAGACCATGATAAGAATCTACATGAGTTTCTTAGGGAACCTTTCTATAGCACGCTATGAAACATGAAAAAATTAGTTCCTAAAACATCTTATAGCCTCTTGTCCATAAGTGTGGTGCACAACACACCCATGCACAAGAATTTACTAGATGCGGCTTTTCAGAATTCTCAGGACACTATTGAAACTTAGGTTTTGATACCAAGTTTGTAACGCCCCGAGTCTGGTACCCAGAATGCTACACGGTGACCATGATACCAAAGGACCATAAGCTAACCCATGACTGATATCTATACCTATACACTACCTAATATATGTATACACATGCAGAAATAAATAATGAAAGGCCATAAGGTTCAAATCTGATAAAAACATAACATTTAGGTGGGGTATGAAATACCCAAAACAACTGTAGTAAACAGTCTAAAATATGATATTCTGAAAAGCCTCTAACTGTTTGAATAAGGAGTTGAAGGGACATGTCCCCAACTAACTCCAACGACTGAAATAACATGCGTACTGAAATAATAAAATAATGATCATGTCCTCGAAGAATAAGGACTCACTGCTGATACTAACTACTGAGTACTAGAATGTTAATGATGCTCTAAAGCTCATGCTTCTGAACCTATGGTATAAAACACCATAGCGCAAATATGTTAGTACATTTGAATGTACTAGTATGCATATGAGGTAGGTTGAATGCAGGGGGTTCATATGCATGAACAATACTAACTGACTGAATAACATGAACATGAGAATACATGTATGAACAAGTAACTATAATTGAGACCATCTGACACTGGTACGGGGTTTTGAGTACTGATTTGCTAACGTCTGAGTTTACTCATACTGATAAATGAGTCTACTGAATACTGAGAGACTGATGTTATATTACTGATAAAGGAAATACTATTTTTGACAGTTCTGATTATGAATAACTGATTTGATTGACTATATTTGACAGTCCTAAAATTGAATATTGATAACATGGGTTTCATATAATTAATATAATATTAACTGAGTTTGTGATAACATGATTAATGTGTCTGAGTACTGATAACATGAGTAACTGTATCTGACAGTCCTTATACTGATGGAACTAGCTGAGGTTCGTACTGAACTGAGTTGACTATATCTGACAGTCCTGACATCTGTAGAAATATCTGAGTTTTATTACTAAGACTGAATAACTATATCTGATAGTCCTGATCTATAGCTAAAACTGTGGGAAGTAGTCATCTAACCGACATGCCCGAAATAATGTATTATAGCTGAGTTGGGGTCCAATCTGTAACCCCGAATGAAAGGTTGTCAATATCGCACCACTGGTAAGACAAGCTGTGGGTGACCCTCATCTAACAATGTTCCTAAAAGAGAATGGTGGGACCCTCATCTGACATTGTTTATCCACCTCATCAACCCTCATCTGATAGTGTTGATGTCTCAACCTATGTTGTCTACATATTTTTGGAATGCAAAGATGATTTCTAAGAATCACACTCTCATCTGACAGTGTGTGTTCCCATCCTTGGGTTCACTTGGTTCTAATTCCTACTCCCATTTAAATAGTCACTAAACATGGATTACTGAACTGAACTGAACTGAATTAACTGAGTTTTCATAACTGACAGAATGGTACTAGGATTACTGTATTTCTGAGCTTTCCTAAGTCACATGACTGACTGTGTTATATGGATCATGGCTTGATTAAGGATATCATAAAAACACAACACTAACTCTAGGAACACAGCTATATTTTTTGGGTACAAGTACACCTAGGACTCGATGGAAAGAAACTGACAAAGCATGACTTTCTTGAATACATAACCTACATCACAATCCATAATACAATAAGTTGGAGATTTCATAAAGTACAAGTTCTAAAGCACCAGAATGGCTACACATATATCCATACTTCATTAACTAAGAAATTTCATCAAATACTTGACGTGCATAAACTTGTACATGAATGGAGATTTCATATTATTATACTAGTATGACACTTTTCCTTCACATAGGCATTTAGTCAAACATATGGGGAGCATGATTTGGTTATACCATCATCAACACATCTAATAATCATGGATACATCAATCAACTTGTAAATTGAAGGGGGGTTTATCATGATTATTATGCAAATCTTTATACACTAGGGTCAATTATTGGAATATACTATTTAAAACATGAATCAAAACCCCACAACATCATGAACATGAATTTCAATTCTATTTAAATCATGAACATTCATAAATACACAAATCTTGTATTTTGAAAAGAGATTCTTGAGCTTCATGGGTGAAAGGGACACATGAATCAACACATGACATACCTGAATGATTGAATTTAAGAAGATTGACGGTGAAATTCTTTATATTTGATTCTTCTATTAAAACCCTAAGGCTTGTTCTTGAGAGAGTTTGAGAGAAAGTGAGTATATTTTGGAGGATTGAGGCTGAATTTTCTGTTTATGGTGTTTTATGTCGTAGGGGTATGGTTTAGGGTAAGGAAAAAGACTAAAATACCTCTAAGAAACCTATTCCTAGTTGCTGAAATTCTCATCTTATGAACAAGGCTGATAAGTCGTCAGATATGTGACAGCCCGTCAGATATGTCGTCACTCAGTTGCCAGGCTAACATGCTAGAGTAAAATTGGTATAACCTTTTGCTCTAATATTGGATTTGGACGAAATTGGTATCATTGGAAAGATAATTTAATTATCTATCTATTGGTGGTTCATGAGATCAAAAATTAGTAGTATAATAAGAGATATGCTTATTTAAAGTAGACTATACCAATATCCTTCCCAAGAATTCAATCGGTAAGGAAAGTTTTGATTCGCCTAATAGCTAGGACATATTTGAGTCCTTAATTGACATCAAAATTGATCATAAAACTATAAAATAACCATGATGTACTATTCATAATCTTTAAATATGGTGCTAATATTAATTTGCATTTTTGGGGTACTATAGGAGCATACCTGGCCAACTAGGTAAACTTGAGGGAATACTCTTTCATACTCATGTTGCCCTACTTTAGGTTGATAAACTCTAATACCTTACCCTCTTAACTCCAATGGAAAGAACCTATCTAATAAGGAGTTAGCAAACTCTTCCCATTCTATAGGCCCTACATCTGTGCCTCTCTCTACCTTTTGTTACTTAAACCACACATGAGCTATTTCTTGCAACTGATAGGCAGCAAACTGAAAACTCTCACTAGCAGTTGCTCCCATAATATTTGTTACCTTCTACACCATGTCAAAGAATTCCTGTTGGTGCTCCTCAGAATTAGACCAAAATTAAGAAAAGTTCATTTGGGGGAAGTCCCAAATTCTAGATGCACTAGTATTGGCCAATGGGTTGGCCTGAATAGCAGTTGGTAGACCATTCTAAGCTTCCACAGAATAGGAAAGGATGGTGAATACTACTCCAAATTTTGTGTGAGCAACGTTCTCATTCAAGGGATCTTTCTAAACAGGCGGAGGTGCTGGCTTGTTCCCAGTTCTTCTTCCATTAGTCTTTCTGGGAGGCACGTTCTATAAATGGAAGGGAAAGTTAGATTAGATAGAGTGTTTAACTTGAGCTCATGCTTACTCACATGATATGAACACTGAAATAATAAAACTTTTCCTAAAATGACTCATATCCTCTTGTCCATAAGTATGGCGTGCTTTACACCCATTCACAAGACTCTACTTGACATGGATTTTAGACTTTCTAGGACACCTTAGAATCTTAGGATCTGATACTAAGTTTGTAATACCTCGAGAATATACCCTGAGTATCACACAGTGCTTACACCCTTAAAGGGCTATAAGCTAACCCATGACTGGTACCTGTTATGACCATTGAATAATAATCATAAAGTATATGCAGAAGTAAAACTAAAAATAACATAAGTTTCATAAAATTGAGTCAAACCAAAAAAATCTGTAGAATAACTGCTAACTAATAATGTCTGAAAGCCTCTAAACATCTGAAGTAAAAGAGTTAATGGGATAGGCCTCAACTAACTCACAACTATTGTCTAAAATAAATGAAATACAAAAATAATGCATAGACAAAATAAGTATCGCATCCTCGATGGATGGGAACTCACTAATGTAATTATGGCTGATCGACTGATCTGGCTAAGTACAGTCAGGAACCCAAGCATCTGAACGTATGATCTGAGATATCATAGCGCAAAGAGAGAGTATGCATCAGTACTTTGAATGTACTAGTATGCTAGGTGAGGTAAGGCTAACATGCATGGGTTCGTGTGCATGAGTAATAATAATAACTAAATATCATGAAGTGACTAGATGAGAGTATATGCAAGGCTGGGACTAATAAAGGTAATAAACCTGTAATACCAAGCATATATCATCTATTTGAATTAGGCTAAAACTGAAGCACTGAATTTCTGATAACTAAATGACTGATAACTATAAGTCATGATCGTGGAGAACTGAACTGAGTTCTATTATAAAAAATGAATATCGAATACCGAATATTAGAACTGAGATTATGGGAGTTATCATCTAACCGACATACCCTATTTATAGACTAATTCGAGGTCCAACTTATAACCCTAGTTAGAAGGGTATTAGCACTGTGCCACAGGTTACTAACATTGGCAGGGTCAACCCTAATCTGGTAGGAAAACCCATTAGATGTATATGATTACGTCAATCCTAGTCTAGAAGAAAGACGATTTACCCTATGCTAGATACGTAGTTCTGTAACTCAGGGACTGCTACTAAGGGTCAAACCCTATACTGGCAGGAATGCCCCATCTTTGGGTTTGCTCGGTGCTGAATACTACTCCCAATTGAATTGATACGGATCACTAGGCTATTCTAAGCTTGACTGAACTCATATCGATTCTATTAACTGACCAAATGCTACTATCTGAGATACTACAAAATCATTCTATTATGACTAAAAACTAAGTAAGCAGCTAATTTTGGGTATACTATACCCCTAGGACTCGATAGCGTAAAAAATGGAACCATATCACAAGTTTAAAAGCATTACAATTAGGTATCATGCATAATTTATTCACATAGATATTTTTTCAAACACTTAGGGAGCATGGTTCTTGTACATGAGAAAGACTAACATAGGGATATCATGACTACAACATTCAACTCACAATTCATGGGTTATGACATGGGGAGTACATAAATCAACACACATAATAGTTTATTTACTTTAAATTCTTAATCTTCTTATTTTAAAACCCATAAAATCAATACATACATGAACACAATTGAATTCAATAATATAATTTATAATTTAAATTCTCAGAAAGGATTCTTGAACTCCAAGGGTTGAAGAAACCCAAGGATAAACACCAAACATACCTTGGTTTATGAATTTGTAAGAATTGATGGTAAATTCGTGAGATTTGATCTTGAATCTTAAAGGCTAGAGTTTGTTCTTGAAAGATGGCTTCTATAATTTGAGTAAATTGCGAGAATAATGAGCAAATAATACTTTTTAGGGACTTAAAATCCCGTGTTTAGACTGAATGGGGTGAGGGAAAAGGACTTAAATGCTCTTGGGAATAAAAAAATATAGAACTGAACTCAAAATACCGATTTTGACAACCGACATAATGCGGTGCAATCACTTTGGGCCACTGGAAAAGGGACAATCCTAAATTTACCCAGCGGGGAGATGTGGTGAAATTGCTTTGAGCCACTTGAAAGGGACAATTCCAGAAATTAAACCTTGGTGTGACACAGTGCCAATCATGGTGACACACTTGGAAAGTGACAAACGTGAAATTTACCATCACCGCAACACGGCCTTATCGCCTTGGGCTACTATTTTCACTAAAAATGTCATAACTTCTCACTTGAGTATCGAATTTAGACAAAATTGATATCGTTGGAAAGTTAATTCAATTTCCTACAGTTTGGTGGGTCTTGAGTGGTAAAATTCTCAATATAAAAAAAGATATGCTCATTTAAAGTTGACTAAAGTAGCATTCTTATCAAAAACTCAATTGATAAGGATTATTTTGAGCCGTCTAATAGGTGAGAATTATTTGAGGCCTTAATATACATCAAACTCACTCATAAAATTACCAAAGAATTATAAGGTATTATGCATTATCTTGGAACATATAGCTAATATTGGTTTTGATTTTTAGGGTATTACAACCAGTTTTTAAAAAGTCAAACCATTTTGGAAAAGAATTTTCAACGGTGACTTGGCACACCAGATTTATGTCAAGTGGTGACTCTGAGTTCACATGAAAAAGAATCCTTTTTGAAATAAATTTTTTCTTTTGTAACTTAATACTAAAACCCTTTTCAAACTAAAATTAAGTCTTTTTGGTTAAAAAAATGGGTGTGACAGCTCTGGCGACTATGCTGGGATTTTTTAGAATTCAAGCTTATTTTGAATTTTATCGTCTTAGTTTGACACTATTAGTGTATAAATATTTTATTTTTGTTATTATTTGCATTATTGTTTGATCACTGTTGACTACTTACATGTTCTTTACTTACAGTCTTTCTTTATGTGTTACCGGTTTATATCTGGCATCATTTGCATAACCTGAGTTATTTCTTTTGCAACAAGTATTGGAGTACATGTGTACACGAATGCTAGTTGAGTCGCCCTTATTTTAGAAGGGGGATCCTTCAGACGTATGGAGTGGGTGGAAAGCTCTTATAGCCCAGTATTGACCATACGCTCCCCCAAACAGCCTTGTTAGTGGACCCCAGCCTAGGTCAGTCTTTAGGTCATTCTTATCTACATCATACTGAGACCTAGCGGGACCTACTTGGTCCTTTGTAGGAGACTCATCCTTAAAGCATTCCTACATGCTAATTGTTGCATCTTTGAGGGTAACACGGTCATTTAACATACTGATTTGGGAAAAGCATCTGCTAGAATTAAAGGAGTGTGTGTTTAGGTAAGGAAAAAGAAAAGAAGAAAAAAGAGTTCCTTAGTTTTTTTTGAGTTTTTAGGGATTTTATTTTCCACATCAAAAAAATCAAAAAGAGTTTTACCTTTTGCACTCATTTGTCAAAAACTAAAACATCAAGAAGATTTTTCTTTTGCTCTCTTTAGCATGCATTCATAATTCAAAAACTTCAAAAAGAATTTTTTTTAATAGGAGCTTTATATTAAAGAAAAATTTAAAAAAAATGGTAGAAGTTTTGTACATTTTATATAACGAAAATACTAAAAAGATTTTTTCTTTCATATTTGTTGGTGTCATTTTTATGTGAAGTGTGAAATGAAAAAAAACAAAAAAAGATTTTATTAACATTGTTTATTATTTATTTGTGGTCGTGTATCTTAGGTTAGGGTTCAGTCGGTTGTTTAATCTTTATTTGTCCAATCTGGACGAACTACACACACCTGATTTTTGTTTTTCGAGAGTGAGATACGTAGGCAGCCCTTCTAGGGTTCGGTGATCTTATTTAAAAATTCCAAAAATATTTTCTTCACTCTTCATTTAGAGTAGGTGTCATACATCTTTTAAAAGAAAACTACAAAAATATTTTATTTAATAGTTTCAAGTTCCACTTTCGTATGAAGTAAAAAATTAAAAACCCAAAAAGATTTTTCTTTGGTAATCATAGGCTTCATTTTGTATAGAAAACTGAAAAATTCAAAAATATTTCCATCAATTCTTTTGACAATGTGTTATTTACTTTTCTTCTTAAAGTTTCAAGAAAAAAGAAAAAGAAAGAGAGTTTGATCGGCCATGTTGTGCCAAAACTTGATGAACTATGCACACCTGATTCTCCTCTGTTAAGAGTGAGATACATAAGCACCCTTCTTGGGTTCGTTGATCTTTTAATAAAAGGAAAAGAGAAAAAGGCTTTGAGAAAGTGTTGAACTCTAAACACGTTTGTTATCTCTTGTACAGTTAGTTTAAGGTGGTTGGTTTGTGGAATTGAGGCATTGTATCAAGTTCTCCGCATCACACCAAATTCAAAGGGTTAGTTGTGTCCAACAAGGATATAGAGAGTGATATCATGGATCAAACAAAGAGTGAGGAAAATGAGGGTTTAAAGCAAGAAATTATGAGTTTGAGGCAACAAACGATGGAAATGAATTGAGCTTGGGCAAGTGGGTTGCCTCCTCGTCCATTACCCACTATCGACCTTGTAAATACCTTGAGTTTTCTATAATAATTGGAAAGTCAGTTTCCTACTATTATTGATACACCACAACATGCCTCAGAATCTATTTCAAGCCAAAAGCATCCCAATTCTTCCATCATTTATTTTCTAGCTCTTCAGTATAAATCTACCACATTTATATCACCACATATTGTCTGTGTTTTTATTACTCAACTTTCTACTGAGGTTTCCACTTTGCCTATCAATCCAGCGGTTGTGTTGCCCCAATCTGCTAATGGACCCTTGTTTAATACTATTGATGATCATTGCTATACTCCCGAGCCCATATAAATGTTAATCGGACCATCAAAATTTATTAACAAGAAGTCTAGCACGCCAGAAGAGCTAGATAAAATGGTTGGAAAAATGAAGAGTGCAAAAAATGCTATGAAAAGTTTCCTATGATGTGCGGGTAATGAAGATGTTTCATACAAAGACTGAGGCATGTCTTCAAGTGTTAACCTTTACCCAATCCTTGAGATATCGAAATTTGAGGAGAAAGATGGACATGAGAAATTCATGAAACATTTGGAACAATATTCCAATCAATTAAGGGAAACTGGAGTGAAGAACATAAGAAAGATGCAGCTTCTATTATTGTTGGAAAATGAGTACGCCCAAGAAGATCACGTCATCATTACCCGCAGTCTCAAGCCCAAGTTTGTATCGAAGCTCTATATAACTACTCCTGAATTCTATTATACTTTATTTAGCCCCCTCCATATTAAATATATAGCGCACAACTATATGTTCAACCTCCATCTTACTCATAATGGCGCGCACCAACTCCTCAGATTTATCCTCTAACTCCATAAATATATCAAAGCCCTTCTAGGACCGATGTTCAATCCAAGTCAAACAATGAAAAGAGGTAGAAGCCTAGGGATAATTTTACACCAATTGGGGAGTCATATGCCAGTTTATTCCATAGATTGAGAGAGTTGGGCATGATCACTCTCTCTTTAAGTGTACTCCTAATCCACATTTAACAAATTTTGATTCTCATGTACTATGTGCATATCATTCTAATGTTCATGGTCATAGTATTAAAGATTATAGTGCTTTGAAAAGAGAAAAAGAAAGGATGATTCAAGACAAAGTGATGGTAGTGCAAAATATTGACACTACAAAGGTCACACAGAATCCTTCATCAACGCATAGTAATGCACAATATGTGGGAAAAAATGAGTTAAGCATGGAGATCCAAAACTTATTTGTTGAAAAAATATGTCTAACAGTGGTGGAAGCTCTAGTCAGGCTGATATGCAAACCAATGGCTAAGATGTCAGGTTCAGTAATTGAGAAGTCACCCCTCTAGCTACTAGGAAGAGGTTTGGTAGTTTGTTTTGCTTTCTTTTCTGTTATCCAAATTATTTCAGGGTTATAGTTCGGGATCTATTTTATTTTGTCCCTTTTGCATTTATGTTCAAACCCTTCTATCTTTTATTTCAACTAAATAAAGTGTCCATTTCCCTTTGTGTTTTAAATATATGTTATTTGTTTGTTCTCTTTACACAGTACATTTTAGGTTGATTGAAGTGATATGACATGCTAGCGGAATTTTTAGCTAGATCTTAAAATTTAGTTTAAGCATGAACATTGAATCAGAGGGCTAAAGTTAGAAAAAAGGCATTTGAGAAATAGGTAGGATGTTAAGACATTTGGTGACCATGTTGAAGCCTTTTTTTAAAATTAAGGCCATTATCTTTTGAGAATCACAAGAGTAACTTGGTCATCAATTGAAAGGTATATCTCAATTAGCTCAAATAGTGGATCATAATCCTATATCAGGAGGAACAAAAATAAAATTAGCTCCACGAAAGCATGAGTCATTTGACGTGAGGAATGCACAACAAATGTGGAGTTATATGCTGGACAAGCATAGAAGAAGTAGTGACGCATAGGCTCAGTTAAAGTTAGTGCTGTAAAAAATGTCACACATGAGCTTCATCTTTCATTTCATATTGCATGATGTGTACTTGCATTTTCAAGGATTAATATGACGAAGGCATTTTATTCTGCTATCCAAACATTGTGTCATCTTTTATTTACCCTGTTTGAGCTTTAGTTCTATTTTCTTTCATACCCCTCTTTTGGAATCAAGATAGAGTTAGTAAAGTTTAAAAGAAAAGATATTAAGCAAAACAATAGTTAGAAAAGTTTCAAAAAAAAAAGACAAAAATGTGTCCAAAAAGAAAGAAAAGAGAAATGTTTCAAGAAAAATAGAGTCAGAAAAGTCCCAAAGATAAAAAGAGTTAATAAAAGAAAAAAATTAGAATCGTCAAAAGAATGAGTTGTTGAAACTACGCGTGACCTGATTCTCCTCTCTCGAGGGTAAGATACGTAGGCTGCCCTACTCTGGGCTCAGTCCAACCAAATAAACAATTTAGAATTTCTCAGTCAAAAGAAACTGGGGCTTAAGTTAATCTTCACTGTCTGTATCAATTCCAAAAGTTGTAAGTCCCATCCTACTTCAACTGTCGTTTGGGCCTCATGCTATCTTTTCTTTCTAACCCTACCCAAAAGCTAATTTACAACCAAAGAAAGATCTTTACATCAATCTTTGAGGATATGAAGGCTAAGCATGCAAGGTATATGATGATGCATTTGGGAACTACTTGTCTTCCTCAACATAAGGAATCAAGAGAGAAATAAAAATGAGAGAGTCCTATTTCAAAGGCTGTAATGCCTCACTTCTACAAATGCAGGAAGAAATATTGTTGCACAAGTTTGATAATCAAATCATTGTAAAAATTCATCATCCTATATCCCTCAGAGACACACTTTCTTTTCCAGGTATTTTAGTTTTCAATTGTTAGGTGATGCACTTCCTAAATTGAACCTTCACTCCTAGAAGCCGCACTTTCTAGTTGAGTCCTTTTATTTGATCTTTAGGAGACGCATTTCCTTATCTCGGTAATTCAAGTGGAATTTGTAAGGAGACGTATTTCCTTGTCTGCGTAATTCAAGCGACATTTGTAAGGAGATGTATTTCCTCATCTAGATAATTTAAGTGGTATTTGTAAAGAGACACATTTCCTTGGGTAATTTAAGTGTCATTTTTAAGGAGACTCATTTCCTTATTTGGGTAATTTGTGTGGCATTTTTAAATAGACGCATTTCCTTCTCTGGATAATTTAAGTAGCATTGGTAAGGAGACGTATTTCCTTATCTGGGTAATTCAAGTGGCATTTGTAAGGAGATGCACTTCCTTGATTGGGTAATTCAAATTTTACTTGTCAGGCGATGCGCTTCCTAACTTATGTCTTGACTCATAGGAAATTCACTTTCTAGTCGAGTCATTCCACTTGACCCGTAGGAGACACACTTCCTTGGTGGGTATTCAAGTTTTGCTTGTTAGGTGGTTCACTTCCTAACTTAAGCCTTTACTCCAAGAAAATGTACTTTCTAGTTGACTATTTAACCCTTAGGATACGCACTTCCTTGTTAGGGTAGTTCAAGTTTGGCTTTCTAGGTGACATACTTCCTCACTTAAGCTTTTACTCCTAGAAGATGAACTTTCTGGTCGAGACCTTTCATGCAACCCCTAGGAGATGCACCTCTTTATCTAAGTAATTCAAGCTTTATTTATTAGGTGACGCACTTCCTAAATTGAACCTTCACTCCTAGAAGCCACCTTTTCTAGTCGAGTCATTACACTTAACCCTTAGTAGACGCACTTCCTTGTCAGTTTTCATTTGTCAGGTGGTACACTTCCTAACTTAAACCTTTATCTCTAGAAGACGCACTTTCTAGTCAAAATTACTCACTTTAATTCTTAGGAGACGCACTTCCTAGTCTTGGTCATTTAATTCTACTCTTAAGAGATGAATTTTTTGTTTAGAGTCTTGATTTATCATTGCAACATACAAGTAGTTATGATGTGACTTTCACAAAAGTCCTATGATGATAAACTGGGGCAAAATTTAGTTCCTATTGCTTGGAACTTTACTTTTCTGGCAAATGAAATCTCTCTTTATAATAATCTTTGTTTGAGATAATTTTCTTTGTAGTTTTGATATGATTTTAGGAGCCCGCTTGGAGAACAGGGTGAAGAAATAGAAAGTCAAGAAACAAGATGAAGATGTTGAAAGTCAAGCAATAAGGTGAAGAAATTGAAAGTCAATAGATTGAAGAAATAGCAAATCAGGAGCCCGCCTGGAGAAGATGGTAAAGAAATTGAAAGCCAAGCAACAAGGTTATGAAATTGCAAGTCGAGACCTCATCCAAAGAATAAAGTAAGGAAATTGCAAGTCAGAAGCCTGTTTGGAAAATAGGGTGATGAAATAACAAGTCAAGAGCCAAATGACAGCTGCATAGATAAGACTTTTGTAATTTCATTTATGTTATAAGTTGTAATTTTTATTTTTGTTGTAATGACAGAGCTGCGGACTGGAACGTCAAAAGAACCTCACTCGACTCTCCAACTCGGTATAGTCCTTCTCCTTCTAACCCTTTGAGATACCTGTAACTTGATTCCCACATAACTTGGGTAGGTAAGATGTCCAAAATCTAGATTCGGTGGTACTCTGTCCTTCTTTGTCTCCCTTTTTGAATAATAGTCGAATTGAAATTTTGTGTCGTTCTCTACTTCTTTGTCTGCAAACACTTTGTGTTTACATCCAAAGAGGGGCATGATGTAGACAACTAATTTTGTCCCTTCCATAAACCCAATTTATCCATTTTTGACTCATCTTATCATACACCCTCACCCATTTAATAATTTATCCTACAAGAATCTAAATAACAAACTCACAACAAAAATAGCAATCCCTTTAACTAATTTTGACACCTCACACCCGTACCCCTACCCCTTAGTACATACCCCCTAAGTCTACCCCTTTATTCATATTTTTTTACTCTTTCTTTGAACGGAGATAGACACACACCATGATCTTCCATTTTTGGGCATCACTCTCACATACACTCACAGAAAATGCACTCACACACACTCCATTTTGTTTTTCTTCCACACAGCAATAAATACACATACACTTATTAGATTATGGACATATATATATTATGATAGAGAGAATCGAGAGAGTGAGAAAGATCAGAGAAAGAGAGATAGATTGAAAACAAGAAGAGAGAGAAAATAGGTGGAGGCTGACTTTTTCGATGATGTCTCATTGGAAAAATATCACAAAAACTCAAAATTAGATTTAATTCTCCTTTTTATGTTCCTTCTGAGTCCGTCAGAGTTCCATTAGCTCCATCACAGCTTCGGCAATGACCAGATCAACCAAAACCAGTGAGTCTCGAGTTTTTCAGCGAATATTTCACCAAAATTGGCCACTGCAGACCTAAAATCTCTAAAACTCCTCCATTTCTTTTTCCTTTTGGGGTAAAATCTCATTGGGAAAGTTTTTCCATCAGCTGGCTAGGTCTATTGGAACTCCGGCGAAGCGAGTCATCATCGGAAAACTATAATCAATTGATTCCAACGTCAAAACCCCACTAGAAATAATTTGATTTGGGGTAAAAAAAATGGAATTCAGGTTAAATCTGTGGTTTGGGAATTTGTAATTGAGGTTCCGTTCGAGGTTTCAGACGTGGTTCTAGTCAGAAGCATTATCTCAATTATAAAAAAGCATTTGAGGTCCAACTCTCTCCCTTTAATTTTTATATGATTGTGAATAATTTGTATGTTTAGTATGCTTGAATCTCTATTGTGTGTACATGGCTGGTATTGAAATTTGGATTTTGAAAAATTAAAGAGATAGTCGAAGCATTAGTTAATTATGAGTGAGAATGAAATTTGGGGGGAGGGCTTGAAAATAGATAAAAATTGATATTGTTGTATTTTGATTCATTGATGATATTGAACATGATAGAATCATGATAAGTCGAAATGGGTAGGCAAATGGTTAGCTCAAGTAAGAAAATTTAGGAATGGTGTTTGGTTGAATGTTTGAATGTGTGTGGGAACGGTTCTTTCTACTTTATCGCACAAGAATTGAAATTGTTATACATTTACTGAGGAATGCCCCAAGGTCACATTGTACTTATTCACCGGAGAATGCCTGAAGTACCATGTATGCAAAGGAGGCTCGTGATCAAGGTTCGAGGCATCTGGTAAAGCATAGCTAGGATAGTTAGAATAGTTTAGGTTTTAATTTCAATATTTTTTATTCTCGGTTTGTAATATATTGGACTAGACCCTATATTTTTGGAGTTATTTTGTTTTGTTTGCTTGATTGACTGTTTTGTGTGCTTTATGTGGTTTATACATTCATAGCGTCATACTAGCCGATCTACTTCACAAAGAGACCATGGTAGAACCACAGGATCGAGGGGTGCCCTAACACCTTCCCCTCGGTCAACAGAATTTCTTAACTGGAATCTCTGTTCGTGGACTACCTTTTAAAGAGTCAAACCATTTTGAAAAAGAATTTCCAAGGTGACTTGACACACCAGAATTATGTCAAGTGGTGACTCTGAGTTCAAATGAAAAAGAATCCTTTTTGAAATAAATTTTATCTTTTGTCACTTAATAACAAAACTCTTTTCAAACTAAAATCGAATCTTTTTGATAAAAAAGGGGTGTGACATTGTAAAAAATAATATTAAAGCCTGTCAATTGTGTTGGTAGTTTTGTTATGATTGGGTGTGGGAGGGTGAGAATCCTTGAGCATTTTCAGATGTCCTAACATGGTTTAACTTTTGAGCCTCTTTGGATTAACTTATTTTAGGTGTTGTACAACAAAATAGCTTCTATGAAATATTGTAGTGTTTGAATACAATAAAAGAAGTGTTTCTAAGGCAAAATTCAAAAGTTAGAAATCCTAACTTATTGACTTTTGACTTATAAGTCCATCCAAATAGGCTCTTAAGAGTTGAAACTCTTCCATGGACATATGGTCGTTTATCGAATTCTATAACTCTCTATTCAAATCTTCTTCGCTCTACTTTCAATGTTAGAATAGCCTAGTACTATACTACCAACCTGCTCTTCTTTCTAATATACAGCTTACTTACCTTTGAAACAACATATACTGAACTTACGATCTATAGGAAGTTGTATTAATTATTTGCTAGGTCCCTTCAATCTAGTTGAAAATATTGTTTTAGTCAGTTAGGACAAATATTCTTCTTGACAACTCATATGGTACTTTAGAAATTAAGAAAGTGCATGAAAATTAGCGAAAAGTAGATTAAATTCAAATATGTTAAAAGAACATGAGGAATGGTGATGCATAAGTTATATCGAAGTGTTGAAGTGGAGGACTTTAATATAATTCTAAGAATAGAACCATTGCAAAAGAAGATTCAACTCGCATTAACTTGTGTTAAAAATTGAAAACTTAATATATATTATTAGTAAATGTCATGTTTGTAGACATACCAACCAGCAGTAAAGTGTATCAGCCCATCCTATGATGTAAGTTATAGTCCACTTCCCTTTATTAATCTATTCGTAAGATTTGAAGTATCTTTATTGATTATAAAACATTTGATGAATTTCTACTAGAAATACCTTCCCTATACTTTAGGATATAGCACTAATAACAATTGATATGTGATGCTTCTTAACTTGACACTTGGAATTAGGATATGACGATACTTTGGATTCATAGGAATTGAACCAAAATCGTTTGGGATGAATATTCAGTTGGAAAATTAATTTTGTTTGTTAAAATCAATAGATGTTTTAAAATAATATCTAAGAAGTTACTATCACTAATTTTTTTTCATGATGAATAGTTACTCATCCACTACTCCACATACCATTATGAGTGTAACTCTCTCACCCCTTAACCTATCCCGTGATCTTCTTGTTTAATGTTATGATCAACCTTTTGTATGCCTCTATGAAAACTATAAATAGAGGGATAAAGGTTCATATTGTATATACTTGAAACACTTGTACACTTGACTAATTGGAAGAATGAAAAACTCTCATCTTTTGTCTTATCTACTTCTTCTTTCATATTGTTACTCTTTTAGATTAATGTTAACACATTATCTAGACGAAACTCGAATATCATTTTGGTTCTTCCGAATATCAGAGCCCAGTTATTTAAAAAATACAGCAGTAGCATATATGTTTGAATTTAGATTGGATTGGATTAATTATGAGAAGACCATTTAAAAACAGAGAAGCTTTTAGAAAAATTAAAGAATCTTTAATTAGTAATTATTCAGAATATATAAGTCTAAATATAACAAAAGAAAACCCACAAAGATTAGCCTATCTAATTACCTAATTATCTTAATATCTAGTATTGAAGCAAAATTAATAATCCATTTAAAATCTAGAAGAATGAGACGCATACCACCTAATTATGATAAAATCAGATTTAGATATCCACCAAAATATTATAAATATGGTTTAAATGAATAAAGTACAAAAATACAAAGAACTAAAACAAATTATTTCTGAAAAATGTAAAGAATTAAAAATAAGAATAGAAAGACTACATTATAATATATTTGCCGGAGTTAGTGAAAACTCAATAAATGCACAAAAAGATGAAATATCAAAATTAGAATCACAAATAGATAGTTTAGAATATATATATCAACATGAACTATTTATAATAAAATAAACAAAGAAGAATTTACAATAGATGAAAAATATATGAAAATCACGAAGGATTAAAAATAAAAATAGTATTTTCTAATCTAGGATGAAGATATAAGAAAATAGGTGAACATTTATATCTAATGTTATAAAAAGAAGAATTAAAATTAGAAGATAAATTGACAGTTATGGTAAGAATAGAAAGAGAAAATGAAGAAATAGATAGGAATAGAAATAATAAAACAACAAACTACAGAATAAATACGAAAAATAAAAGAAACTAAAAATAGTAGGATTGCTGAATTAGAAAAAGAACTACAAATGTTAAAATATTTGTATGAAGAAAGACAAAAAGAAAAGGAAGAAAAAGATAAAGAACAAAAATTACTAAACGAGATAAATCAATTTAAAGAAAAATTAGAAATAAACAACAAAGAAATAAAAAACAAGGAATTAGAAATAAATAATATAGATGTTGAAGAGACAGATAATTATGATTCAGAAGATAGTGAAACATATACAGAAATATTAACAAATACAAAAAATTTAGAAATCAATGAAAAACAAGATGTAATTAATGAAGAAAACTTAGAAAATATCAACACAGAAATAAATACTATTGATAAAAAAGAAGATGAAAATATAATACCTAAAGCATCAGAAATAAGAAAACCTACATATTATAAGAATAAGTTTAAAAGATACAATCTAAAGAATGAATATGACAAATGAACACCAAAACAAATAGTTAATAAAAATAATAACTTTTTAGACTTAGACCGTGTAATAGATATAGAAAAAACAATACAATTATGGATAGGATATATGACAAAACAATTATTAGATAATAATATAAACATAATAGATGCACCAGAATATATAGAAAGAACACTAATAGGAACAGTGAAATTATGGTTTTCAAATTTAACTGAAAATAGCAAGAAGTTATTAAGAACTAATAAACCTACAAAAGGAACATCATCAACAACAACTAAACTAACACCTATAGAATTATTAAAAAAATATGAAACAGCTATAAAAGATGAATTTGGTAGTATGACAACAATAGAAGAAGAACAAAATGAAGAAAAAGATACAAATAGGAATTTAATGTTAAAATTAGCAATATGTAATATGTGTTATATAGATGAATATACTTGCGCATTTAAAGAATATTATTATAAAGGAGCATATAATATAGAAGAAAGTAAAGAAATAAGAAAATTATATTTTAATAAATTATCCGAACCATTTAGTTCAAAAATAATAAAGAGTTGGGAAGAAGCAAAAATAGTAGATACTCTAGGAGCAAGAATAAAATTTTTACAACAATGGTATAGAAACTTATGTGAAAAATATAGAGAAGAATTAAAAATGAAAAAAACATTGATAAGAAATTTAGCATGTTGCAAAGATAAAATAACACCCCAATTCGGATGCGAAGAAAGGTATTATAAGAAAAGAAAAAGACATAAGAAATATAAGAAATATAAAAAATCAAAATATAAATACAAGAAACCAAGAAAAAGATATTATGTAAAAAAATTATAAATACAAAAGACCATATAGAAAAAAGAAATCTATAAAAGAATGTACTTGTTATAATTGTGGAAAATTAGGACATTTAACTAGAGATTGTAAATTACCTAAAAATCCAAAAAATAAATAAATATCAGAAATAAAAATAGAAAATACAGAATATATGCGGATAGATTATATAGATTATGAATTAGAAAGTGAGGATAGTATATACGAAATTTCAGAAAATGAAACAGATAATGAAATAGATAGTAAAATAGATGAATCAAATGACTGAAGAAGACATAAAAATAATAACAAAGGAAGAATATTTAAATGATGAAGGAACAGACCAAAAAATAATATTTGACAGTAACATATTTGATGAAATAAAAGGAAAAGAATTAGACTTAAGTGTAGAAAAAATATTTAAAATACCAACAATAAAAAATATGTTTACTAGGAAAAAAGAAGAATATTATGCAGTAAGCCAAAAGAAACATGTAATAGACTGTAGATATGCAAAAGGTAAAGCTAGTATACCACTAGTAACAAAAAGAATAATCAATAAAGAGATAAACGATATAAAAAGTGGAGAACCAATAAAATATGTACACCTTGGAGGTACAGAGATATTAATAAAAGCATGTTTTAGAGAAGGAATAGATACACCAATAGAGTTATATTTAGCAGATGATAGAATTATAAAACCTAAAGAAAAAAGCATAATAACTGCCATAAAAGGAAATTTAATATACCAGAAATTTAAATTTATAATAAGTGCAAATTATTCAGTAGCGGTAACAGATAAAAATATAGATAAATTATTAGTATTATTGGAAAATTTCAGGAATAGAATTAACCCCAGGAAGTAAAATATTTACAGCAAGATGCAAAAATGTATTAACAACAAAACATAAAATAACAGAAAAAAATAAGATTAACAAAATATGAATAGAAAGTCCATTTGAACAAATTGTAAAAACAATAGATAATAATGATTATAGCTATAGAGACATAGATATAGAAGAAAATTTAGAAATAATAAATGATAGAATAAGTACAACGAAAAGAATAGCTGATGAAAAACCAGAATCATCAAGCTCATGAAAAAGAACAAGTTATAAAACAAATTCAACAAATAATTTAAACCAATATTACATAACAGGAAAGGTAAATGAAAAAGAATATTTAATACTCTTAAATACAGGACAAGAAGAAAATTATATAGCAAAATATCTAGTAAAAAATGAAGAAATAAAAACTGATAATGATATATGCCCAGATCTACCAAGAAGTTTAATAAATAGTAAAAATATAGCAGAAAAAAAAATAATAATAGGAATTAGAAAAATAAAAATAGAATTTGAAGTAAAGGAGGAAATGCAAAAAACAGACATAATATTAGGAATAAAATGGCTAGAACAAGTAAAACCATATAATATAGAATATACACAATTAACCTTAACATATAACAGAGAGAAATTATTCTTAAAAAGAGCCTTAACATAAAATGAAAATATATGTATTAATGAAGATAGTAGTAGAAGGATATTACAGTAGATATTATACGCCTATGATAGATACAGGAGCAGAAGCTAATTTATGTAGATATAATTGCTTACCAGAAAGCAAATGGAATAAATTAAAAACACCAATAATAGTTAAAGGATTTAATAATGAAGGAAGCTTAATTACTTATAAAGCTAGGAATGGTAAAATACAAGTATGGGATAAGATATTAACAATAGAAGAAATTTATAATTATGAACTAGCATCAAAAGATATACTTTTAGGAATGCCGTTTTTAGATAAATTATACCCATATATAATAACTAGAACAGATTGGTGGTTTACAATACCATGTAAATAGAAAGTAAGAGCGAAAAGAGTTAATAATAAAATAAGGAAGAAAACTGATCGGATAAAAGGAAGTGAAAAAATTACACAAAAGTTAGAAAATATAAAAAAATACTGAAGATACAATAGAACTAGTCGTATTTTCAATAAATAAAACAGAAATAACTATATTTTCAATAAATAAGATAGAAATAATTAAGAAAAAATTAGAACAATTATATAGTAAAGATCCATTAAAAGGATGGGAAAAACATAAAACTACTATAAAAATTGAATTGATAGATAAAAATAGCATAATAACCTAGAAACCATTAACATATAATTTTGACGATTTAAAACAATTTTAAATGCATATAGTTGAATTATTGAAAAAGCAACATATACAAAAAAGTAATAGTAAACATAATACTCCAGCAAATATAGTAAATAAACATAGTGAACAAAAAAGAGGAAAAAGTAGAATGATTATTGACTATAGAAATTTAAATGCAAAGACTATGGCATATAATTATCCAATACCAAATAAGATATTAAAAATAAGACAAATACAGGGATATAATTATTTTAGTAAATTCGATAGTAAATCAGGATTTTACCATTTAAAGTTAGAAGAAGAATCTAAAGAATTAACCGTATTTACGGTACCACAAGGATTTTATGAATGAAACGTATTACCATTTGGATATAAAAATGCACCAAGTAGATATCAACATTTTAAGGATAGTTATTTTAAATAATTATCTAATTGTATAGTATACATAGATGATATATTATTATATACAAAAACTAAAGAATAACATTTAAAATTATTAGGACAATTTACAGATATAATAGAAAAATCGAGAATAAGTCTAAGTGAAAAGAAAGCTGAAATTATGAAAAATCAGATAGAATTTTTAAGAATACAAATAGATAAGAGTGGAGTAGAAATGCAACAACATATAGTACAAAAAATAATAAATTCGAAAGAAGAATTAGATACAAAAAAAGAAATTACAATCATTTTTAGGATTAGTAAACCAAGTAAGGGAATATATTTCAAAATTAGCAGAAACTTTAAAACCACTACAGAAAAAATTAAAAAAGGATGTAGAATATAACTATAATGAAGAAGATAAAAAACAAGTTCAGAAAATAAAATTACTTTGTAAAGAATTACCAAAACTACAATTTCCAGATGAAAATAGAAAATTTATATATATAGTAGAAGCAGATGCTAGTGAATGTAGTTATGGAGGAGTACATAAATACAGATATGAAGCAGAAAAATTAGAACACCATTATAGATACTACTCAGGTACGTTCAATGAAACAGAAATAAAATGGGAAATAAATAGGAAAGAATTATGTTCATTATATAAATATTTATTAGCATTTGAGCCATATATTGTATATAACAAGTTTATTGTACGAACGGATAATACATAGGTACGCTGGTGGTTAACAAAGAAAATACAAAATTCAGTTACAACAAAAGAGATTCAGAGACTAGTCTTGAATATATTAAATTTCACATTTATAATTGAAGTAATTAGTACTAAAAAAAAATGTTATTGCAAATTACATATCAAAACACAGCTACACAAACTGATATAATAGAAGAGGATACTCAATAAAAGATATTCAACACCCTAACTACGCTTTCAATGAAAGTGGACAGTATGGGTAATGAAATAGAAAAGTTAAAGACTAATGAAGTTAAACTGAAGTCTATAGCTACAAATCAGCTAACTCAGCAGTGTGCAGAGCTATGTCGATCGAAAGACATTAAAGTTTCAGAGCTAGAAGGAGACGATGGGACACTCCATAAAACCCATAACATTTATCAATCTACTTCTGTAGGTACAAGCAAAGGAGTTAGGAAAAACACAAATATGAACCTAAACAAGCTATTTGATAAACCATATATACCAAATACATCAAAAGATCCCATGTTTATACCCCAACAAATTACCACATACCGAAATAGTTTAAACCAAGATAAAAAGACTTACAACTACACAGCCCGGACATATATAGAAAATATCTACAATGTACAAACTTTTTTAACTACTAACCCCAGAGCTATAAACATCCAAGAATCAGATACAAACTATAGAACCCAAAGATTGATCGGATATAATAAGCTAATTGCTTTACCCAAAACCAAACCAAGTTTAGTTGAAACTTCCTATGAATATGGACTACTTAGTACTGTATATACCTCTGACGTAAATGAGATATCCACTATACCGGAAATATATGAAGCATTTTTCATTTTTAAAAGAATAACCAAAGGTACCCTATTTTTTATAAAAATTTACACGGCACCAGCAGAAATATTATATGATGAAGTTAAAAAACCCATACAAGTTGTAAAGATAGGAATGACACGAGATATGATTATACCACAAGATATTATTCCACAACCAGAAATACCTAGAATTGAGATACCAAAATTTTATGCGAATAGAGGATTATCGGACTATCTACAATTTTGCAAGAGCTAGCAAACACATACCGCAACCAAAATCCCATATGGAGTTATTATTCAAGAAATCATGTACTAATATATTCAAATGCAAAGGAATTACGAGAAACAGATATAGAAACTATTAGGCAATGGATTCTGACGTCGCTCAAGCCAGAGACGGAACTTATCGCCAGAGCTATCAGAGAAAAATTTATTTCAGAAGAATTATTAACCAGATATTACAAGACAATTGGACATAAATATCCAGATCATAAATGTTCAAAATGTAATGGAGGAGATAATGATATCCCAGAAATACAGCTAGAATACAAGAAAAATCAACCAAGAAGATAAGAACGCCAACTGGAAGATACAAGATAAGAAGCAATAATGGAGATATCGAAAAGCAGCAGATACGACAACGAGAAGATATCAACGGAGTAATAATAGAAGACAAGCTATTAAATTGTGAAAGCGACATGTAAACTTTCACAATTTGCTTTACGTAAAGTATTGAAACCTTTTGTATAGGCTTTTGACTATTATTAGTCTAGGCATTAATAATTTTTATCTTATTAGGAGACTTTTTGTAAAGTAAACTAGGTAGATAATTTTAGAAACGTGAATACTCTTGTAAAGATTTTAGAAACGTGAATAATCTTGTAAAGTTTCAGTCTATAAATAAGATGAACCGAAGGCATTGCAAAGCAAGCCTTCATGTGTTGAAGCAAAAACTCTCTCTTGTCCACAACTAATATTTTGATTAACTATTAAAAAACAAGTATATTTCAATGGAAAAATATATGGAGGAACAAACCTTAGAAACATCAAACCTACCCGAACAGGTATATTTATTTATGATTATGAATAGCTAAATTCATAATTTCCAACAATCATGGTATGATAAAATAAATTCATATTAGTTACTCTATAGTAGAATTATTCGAAGAATAATATGTTAAGAAGTTTATTAGCAAAGTGGAAAAAGAGAAAAATCCCAAAGAACTATGCCATCTTAAAGGTGAAACCAATGAAGCAAGAAGCCGTGATGGAGAGTAACCAGACTAGAGGCGCTGTTTAAGGGGAAAATATCCAGATTACCAAGGTAATAGTGACCGAAGAACATGTTATTTAAGAATAATCTAGTATATAGTAATCTAAGATGACCATATTTTATTATGTACATGATTGAAGGGAATATTTTGAAAATGAATAATTATTTATCTGATGTAATGGTAAATAAATTTAAAATACTTATTTTGTATGCACTTAAGGATATAAAAGTAGTAGATATAAGAAAAATCATATTAGAAAAAGCATTTGGTAAATATTATATGACTAGAATAAATTACATATCATACCTACCTAACTACTCTTACAAATACTTACAATGATAAATTACATATATCTAGAATTTTTGGAAAAAGATATGAGAAACATACAGTTAATAGAAAAATAGATGAAAATAAATTTAGACAAATACATGGAAACTAAAGGTATAAATATATAGAATTTCTTAATGAAAATATGCAAGAACTACTAAGACTAAAACAAACAATTGAAAAATATTATCAAGCTTAAATGACAGATGATATTAAAATACTAGTTTTATATATACTTAGAGATATAGAAATTATAGACATAAAGAAAATAATATGGGAAAAATTACAAGATTATGAAGAGGAAGAATTATTAAACAGTATAGAAAACTTACACATATATTATGAACATCAATATTACTTAGATTCAGATGGATATTATTCAGAATAAATAAATGTTAGAATATGTAAAAAAAAAAATAGAGAAAGGCGAAATTGGATATATGAAGAAGTTAATTATAGAAATCAACTTGGAATAGAAAAAAGACAACTAGAAGAAAAATTACTTAAAATGAAATTAACCTTAGAAAAAGAAGATACAGATAATGATTTATTTAATACATACGAAAAATTATTTAATACAGATGGAAAATTACCTATACATGAACAACAAATACTAGTTAATCAGATAAAGAACATAAACCTACACATTGAATATAGCAAAGTTAGAATAAAATACTACATAGAAATTGCTAAAATTTCAATAGGATAAAATAATAAACTACACAAATTAATGAATACATCTTACAAAAACAATAAATCATTAAAAGATATTGAAACTAAACTATATAGTTTATACCTAGAATACAAAAGATTATATAATACTAACGAAGATCCTAAAACATTAGATAATTTAATTACGATAATATCTAATTTAGAATATGAATTAATAAAACATATTAAGTCAGGAGGATAAAAATGAAAATTAAACCAACCAATAATATACACGAAATAATTTACTTAAAATTAAATACTTATTACTTAATAACTATTTATCATCTAGTAAAGTTACCATGTCTAATCCGCACCCCCTACTCCCCTATTACTTTAATGCAAAATTAGTATACATATATATTGAAAAACAAATTACTTCTTTCCATAAGCATGATGCAAGGAATTATAATTGGTCAATATATTATATTAATCTTCGTAATAACTTTGATAGAATAACTCTTAAGAGGTTTTAATTATTTTAACTAAGCTTTTCATATGTGTACAATATGTTATCCTAATTAATTTATTTAGTCCATGTTTCTTTTTATTTTCAATCTAAACTCATTATATTTGTAGTATTCTACATTTATCTTTTGGTGTTACATTTGTCTTGTTATTTCATTGGGTGAAGGTAAGATGGTGGATTCTGTTAGAGTTTTTGTCCTGATTTTCTTACTATATTTAAGTTTTACTTTTTCTTAGAAAGAAAATAAAAGTTACCATAATTACTTTTAATTTTCCTGAAAGAAAAAAATATAATTCTTTTCCATATTTGGCTAACCTCTTTCTTGGAGGAAAGGATTTGAACATATATAAATAGAAGACCCCCTTCTCAGACCATATCATAATAACATCCACAATGTAGTCTTTTAAAGAGTCTCGTTTATGAGGAGATTGTCTCCCAATAGTTGAATGTTTTCTTTAATATTAGTTTTTATATGTAGGCCAGTTGGCCAAACTATATCAATATTATTATGTTTTTAGTTTAGTTTTGTGTCATCTGAATTATCACCATAGTAGTTTGAAACTGATAGCTTCCACATATCGCGCTCTCAATTTCGAACCCAACAAATGGTATTAGAGCTTACGGTTCAATGGTCCAATGGTCTGGTGAGACGAGATTAAACATGTTCAAAGCTATTTCAAAATCAAGCTGCAACCAATTTGATGATAATGAAGATATATGTCCAAAAGCTACACGTGGAGATAATTGTCAATCATATTTTCAACAATCCTGCTGTCACATATTTGAAAATAAAGCTCACTTTTAACCCTACAAAAGGGCTCCAATATTTTTAACCCGAAAAGGGCTAATATATTTTTTAACCCCAAAAGCTCCATTTTTTGAAGAAAATCAAACCAAAAAAGGGAGATTTGTTAGGGGTTTTGCCATGATTTTCTTACTATATTTAAGTTTTACTTTTTCTTAGAAGGAAAATAAAAGTTACCATAATTACTTTTACTTTTCCTGAAACAAAAAAATATAATTCTTTTCCATATTTGGCTAACCTCTTTCTTGGAGGAAAGGTTTTGGACATTTATAAATAGAAGACCCCCTTCTCCTACCATAACACAATAGCAACCACAATGTATTCTTTTAAAGAGTCTCGTTTAGGGAGAGATTTTCTCCAATAGTTTCTTTAATACTCCCTCCATCCCATTTTATGTGTCGCCATTTGACCGGGCACGGAGTTTAAGAAATAAAGGAAGACTTGGTAAAGTTTACCAAATTATCCTTTATCAAAAAATGTGCCAATATCTTTTTTTTTTAATTAAGTGGGACCAATAAAGGTAAAAGGGTAATTGTGCCTTTAAAAAGTTGCCAAATAAGGAAAGACGACACTTATTTTGGGACGGATTAAAAAGAAAATGATGACACATAATTTGGGACGGAGGGAGTATTAGTTTTCATGTGTAGGCCAGTTGGCCAAACTATATCAATATTATTATATTTTTAGTTTATTTTTGTGTCATCTGAATTATCACCATAATAGTTTGCAACTAATAGCTTCCGCATGACGCCTTCTCGAGTTCGAACCCAACAGATTCAAGTCTTGTCACACCAAGAGGATAAGAAATTGTCGGGTTAGAATCTGGATGCATCACGATAATAAACTATTAAGTTTAAGTCCCAATAAATTATGAACTAAGATGGTTTTATATGGGTAAGACATTGGGTTTAAGTCCTAATACGACATAGTATAACTTAATAATGTCTATGACAAAATAATATACGTTGATAAAAAGTCATGAAATCCGCCACATTGATTTGGTCCATTCTTTGATATGAATGTGATAATATTGTATAATAAGTCTGAAAGAAGACAACTAAGTTTATATATGTGGGTGTGAAGGACAAATACGGTAAAAATGAAGAACATTATGAATTTTTAAAATGGTTTTTCAAAAGTGGAGGTAATGTTTACCATTAATTTGGTATGCAAGATATTGGGCACTCAGTAGTAGTGTAATCAAATTTGATAAATTTTATAAAGCGTCCATCAATAAAGGAATATAAAGTAGTGGTACACTTGACTTTCTAAAATGATATTGAGGTGGGTCATATAAATATGACAGATGAACAATGAATGACTATGGACTTATAATAAAGCATATAGAATGAATTAGTCTATTTATTGAGAGAAATGTGACTTGTGATGAACATTGTGGATGCCCGACTATTCATGAAAGTGAATGCCACAACTAGAAAACTGTAAATTACATAGGGATTTTACCTGGGAAAATATATCGTAGGAAATACATGCGGATTTACCTACGAAAATATTAAATTCCTCAATATTAAAATATATTATCTGTGAACTATATATTTGCAACAAATTCCGCAGGTAAATTTGGCGTCATATTGCGCAAATTTCGTACTTGCGACATTACCTGGGGAAATGTATCGGCGGGTATCTTATCTCTAGGTAAATCTGCAGGTATATGGAGAAATATATATATATATATATATATATATATATATATATATATTTAATTCGTAGAAAAATCCCCAGGTAATTTATCCTATGGATTTACTTAGAGATATTTTGGTAGAAATTTATGTTATGGATTTTATTACCTAAGAAATTATTTGGAGATTTTGTGCTGCGAATTTATTCTTTGGGATTTACCTGTGAAATTACTACTTGTGATATTACCTGGGGAATGTATTGACGAGTATTTTATTTCTAGGTAAATCTGCAGGTATGTGGACAAATATATATATTTTTAAAATCCATAGAAAAATTTTTAGGTAATTTATCCTACGGATTTACGTAGAGATATTTTGGTGAAAATTTATGTAATGGATTTTATTACCTGGAAAATTATTTGGGGATTTTGTGCTGCAAATTTTGTTGGGAATTTATTCTTGGGGATGTACCTGCGAAATTATTACTTGCGACATTATCTAGAGAAATGTATCAACGGGTATTTTATCTCTAGGTAAATTCATAGGTATATGGACAAATATATATAATTTTTAAATTTTCAGGTAATTTATCCTATGGATTTACATAGAGATATTTTGGTGAAAATTTATGTAATGAATTTTATTACCTGAAAAGTTATTTGGAAATTTTTTTTCTGCGAATTTTGCTGGGGATTTATTCTTGGGGATTTACCTGCAAAATTATTACTTGAAAAATTATTGGGGGATTGTGTTGCTAACAAATTTAGCTGAAATTATTTCTTGGGGATTTACCTATGAAATTATTACTTTGGAAATTATTGGGGGATTGTGTTGCTACAAATTTAGTTGAAACTATTTCTTGGGGATTTACGTAGGATTTTTGTGACTTGAAAAATTTAAATAGGAAAAGGGTAAACTTGAAGAATAAAAAATATAAAATAAAAAGAAATTAGACATTAAATCGGTAGACACGTATAATCAAGAAAAAGATGCTCAAGAAATAAAAATTAGTTTGTTGACATAGATGGTATCACAGATATATTCGAGCCGAATAAACCTTAGCTTGACTCGTTATGTTATCACTAAAAAATTAAAGAGGTGAAATTTCTTTGGCCTAAGATAGGGTGAAGAACGACCCAGAGCTCAAATGAGCGATTTTTCTATTGGTTAATTTAAATATAATTGTAAGGCATCATACTATGCACGACAATATAATATATCAATATAATGTATATTTAGGAGTCGCTTGGTGTGTGAGATATAAGGTATAATAATCACGAAAGAAAATAAAAAATTAATTTATTTTACATTGAGTTGAAAGTATTAGGTAGTTTCAGAATTATATGTATGATGAGATTAGGGGTGGACATTCTGTTTGTTCGATTGTCTTGTTTAATATCAGGTCGTTTTTTCGGTTTTTGGATTGACGAAAATGAAAACCGTTATCAAACAAAAATAAATTCTATTTGATTCGATTTTTATTTTGGTTCAGTTATTTCAAATTTTTATTTCGATTTTGAAGATTAAAGTAGTCAATCTTTCTTTGTCATGACCGGACATTTAAAATTTGTGACTTTTCTTAGAAAAAAATAATTTTTTTCAAACTTATTTTTCATTGTCAAATATAAATAACTCAACATGGATGAAATGAAATGAAATAACGGGAAAACATTATTTATACTAAATATATATATATATATATATATATATATAATTTATATAATATATATATATATATTATATTTTTATCGTTGATTTTAAAGTAATATATTATGTGTCGTATTGTTAGTTACACAATTTATTCATAACTAATCTGAGAATAATTATATTATTTATTTTACTATTATTATTATTGTATTAATTCGCAACCTTAGTCAATTTAATTTTTAATATATTAATTTTCTAGTCTGATTTTTTCAATTTGTAATAATTTTAGCCTAATTTTATCCAATTTATTACAATCCTAGCCCAAATTGTGTCCAATTGAATTCAATTTTAAATTTCATTCAATTTTTCTAACCAAATTCTTAATCTTTAGATCTCAGCCATTGATCAATATTTATTATTATTATATTTATTTTTAATTTTAATTTTATATAGTTATTATATTTATTAAATATCAACCTAATTAAATTCAATTTTCCTAATTTATTTAAATTCTAGCCAATCTATACTCAATTTGTGTCAATTGAGTTTAATTTGACTCAATCAAAATTCTCAATTTAATATTTTTAACCCAATATCTAATCCCAATTTGATTCATCTCCTCAATTCTAATCTCAATCGTTCATCATATTTTATCAACGACTAATATTAAATCAATTTTCACTAATATTTTTCTTGAAATTGGATAGCTTAAGACTATATTTTTTAAATCGAGGGTCTATTGGAAACAACCTATCTACTAGAGCGGTAAGGTCTGTGTACATTGTACCCTCCACGGACCCCAATTTATGGGAATAAATCGGGTTAGTTGTGTTGATACCTAATTTTGACCTCCCGATACCCCTTTAGGCTGCTATATTAGCAAAATTATTAATTTTAAATGTTGATATTTTCTACGCATTATTTTGATATCAAATAAATATTAAAGTGTCGCATTCATGATTTGAAAATATACAATTTATTTTTATATTATTATTTTTTACATTATATAATATTTTACATAATTTTGCTAATATTTATTAAATATTTCCGCAATTATACATGCCCATAATTTACAAACATTGTCTATTATTATTATTATTATTATTATTATTATTATAATATTATTACATCTTTCGTAAATTTATTAAATAGCAACCTAAGTCAATTCAATTTGCCCAACTTATGTATTGTCTAGTTATAATATTATTACATCTTTCGTAAATTTATTAAATAGCAACCTAAGTCAATTCAATTTGCCCAACTTATGTATTGTCTAGCCTAATTCTTATTCAATTAATATCAATTTTAGCCAGAATTGATATTAATTCGAGCTTAATAAACCTTAGCTTGACTCAATTTTAAAAATACTTGTAAAGCTCACATGAGCTGATGAAGCAGTTGAATATGATATCAAAGATGTATTTGAGTTGATCATCAATCCTAGCTTGGCTCGTTATTGAGATCGAGAAATTAGTGGTCATTAGTGACAGATAAGTAATTCAAGATTAACTAACACCTCTACCCAAATGCACGTAAAATAATCTTGCATTTAATCTCAAAACTATTAATATAAGCCAATTAACTCCCTAGAGATAAGTTACTATTATTAATAAGTGTAAAGAAGTAGGCAACACTTTGTCGACATGCCTGCTTCTTCACCTACTTTAGCTACTCTGTGATTTTACTATATTACCCCTAATTAATTATTATAAGTCATTTACATATTAAAAAATTAATAATATTTAATAAAAAATAAAATAGACATTTATAACATGTCTGCTTCAGCTGCTGTTGACACTTAATTTTGACCTCTCGATGCTCTCTTAGGCTTCTATTTATCAAAATTAATTAATTTCAAATATTAATATTTTTACACATTATTCTCGTATTATATGAATAACGACGTGTCACATTAATGATTTAAATATTTACAAATTATTTTTATTAGTTTTTATTATCAATTTTTACAATTTATTAATTCAAATATAATATTTTAATAATTTTCTTACTTAAATAATATTTCATAAATATGCACACTCACAATTTACAAATACATTATCTAGCTTTCATTATTATTATAATTATTATTATTTTTAATTTTTTAACTAATTTATTTTAAATTATTAACGACAATTTTGTAAATTTTTTTTTACGTAATCTTAATTCTACATGCGTTGTCTATTTTAATAGCGACGCCTTATTATATTTATTAAATAGCAGCCTAACTTAAAATAATTTTCCTAATTTATTTAATTTCTAGCCATCTTGTACTCAATTAATGTTAATTTTAACCAAATTAACATTAATTTCATTTTTTGACCCTTTTTAAAATAATTTTAATCTCAGTCGTTGATAAAAAATGATCCAACGACTAAGATCCGCTCATCCTTACTTTCCTTTAATACATTAAAGAAATCCTAATCCCTTATTCTCAATAAAAATAGCTGATTCTCTATGCTTTTTCTCTATTTTCTCTCCCTATCTCTCTCTAGGCATAGTCGCCAGCGGATGCAATTACTAAGCGGCCGACAACCTCAGCACCAGCAGTATCTCTTCACCTTTTCCAAAACCTTTCTTATCGAACCATCCCAATGCCTCAATCGACGAGCTGCCGACAAGAAGATCCAAGTGATGGAAATGGAAGGTTCTACAAGACCATTTGATAGATCAAGATTGGAAGCAGGACCTAAAAAGCCGCTATTAATCAAAAACCCCTAAATTGGAAATAAACGTGAACGCAGAGATTCGAATGGGCATAGTAGTAGTTTAATTCCTTAACTAGAAGCAGCAGCTCAACAACATCAGTAGTTAGTGAATTAATATAAGACGGTGTTAGCTAAATTGACATTTAATTTGAAGCCAATAATAACAAATTTGACTATTATTATTGGTGAGAATTTGCAAGCTGCTAAGGCAATTGCTGCTACTATCTTGTAATGACCCGGGACTACCCCCTAGTCATCACATGATGCTTACGACCCCGAAGGACCATAAGTTAACCCATCAATGATATTTGCTGTGAGCACTAAATAATAATATTGTAATTAATGCGAAAAATCGGTTGTAATGCCATAAAGTTCAAAACATCTAAAATACTGATAAAATATAACATCTGTAAAACTAAATACTGTCTAAAAAGCCTCTAACTGAATCTGTCTGAAAGTGGAATTGATGGAAAAGTCCCCGAACTAACTCCATCTACTAAAATACTGCTAAGTTGAAGTACTAAAATAAAAAAATATCTTCGATAAATGAGGACTCACTGCTAAATCTGCTACTGCAGGCTGAATCTGGCTAAGCGCGGCTAGGAACCTGAGAGTCTGAACCTATGAAATGAAATATCATAGCGCAAGAAATGGGTATGCAATCAGTACGTGGGAATGTACTGGTATGTTAAATGAGGTAAAACTGAATGCATGGGTCTATATGCATGAACAATAACTAATTGAATGATATGCAAGAACTGGATAACATACATGAAGGATCTGTAACTATAGAACATACTGTTCATACTATAACTGAGTATACTGGAACTGAATCTGATAATTGATAACTGAATATACTGATAATCTTAGATCACTGATAATCTGAATTACTAATAACTAAGTGACTGTATCTGACAGTCCTGATTCTGTAGAATTGAACTGAGTTCTATTCTGAAGACTGAGACTGAAATTGAAACTATAGGAGGCAATCATCTAACCGACATGCTCCAATCTAAACTAACAGGGGTCCAATCTGTAACCCCAATAAGAAGGGTGCCGTATTGTGCCATAGGTAAAGACAAGCTGAAGAGTAACCCTCTACTGGCAGGTTCCCTAAATGAGAATGGTGGTACCCTCTACTAACAAGTAGAGCACCTCATCAACCCTCAACTGGTAGATTTGATGTCTCAACCTACGCTGGCTACGTAGTTTTAGAATGAAAGGATTGCTTTTAAGGATCACACCCTCTGCTGATAGGTGAGCCCCCATCATTGGGTTCACTCGGTGCTGAATCCTACTCCCAACTGAATTCTATTTTGACATACTCCGCGATGTGCTATTGGCCTGAATGACGATGTTTAACGACTGAAACTTAAAATTGCCATAACTTGTTACTCGTTTGTCGGATTTAGGCAAATTTTATATCGTTAGAAAGCTAATTAAATTTCCTATGCAATGGCAGGATCAAATATGAAAATTACTAAGTATTCAAAAAATTTTATTTAGTATAACTCATATTCTAAGGGTTAATCTAGGCTAGGGAATTACGGGGTATTAGAATATCTCCCTCTTAGGAACATTTATCCTCGACTGTGGCTAGTTAAGTTGAGAGAGTACAGATAGACTGAGTTTACGTACTGAACTAGATATGCACAATTAAAGTATGATTATGTGGTTGGTCTGATAGACTGAACTTACATACTGAACATGCATATCTAATGCATGATTACAGTGCTAAAATCAATTTATAAATTACATGACTGGCATGAGGATGATATGAGATGGTAACTGATACCAAATATGGGACTAAATAGGTTTAATAAAGACTATGATGATGTATGAGACACTATCTAACTGAAGGACGACTGAATGACTTTGACACAATACTAAGGCCTAAGGAACACATGGGCGTAAACTGAACTTCACGGACCATTTAGATTGTAACATGAATCATAAGAACTGAGCATATTACGAAACATGAATACACGTGTCATGAACTGTATGATCTAAGCTTGGAATTTCTGAATTTATGGAACCTGATTCGTACTACATAGTGAATTGGAAATCCTTATACTAGGAACTGTAAACATGCATGGTATTCTACCATTTACTATACTTCCATCTCCCCCTTAGCTTAAAGTTATCATTCTATGTTCGTGGGTCACTAAATCAATAACCCTATTACTATTTTAGGGTTTAACCTTGGTATGGACTACTATGTAAGAAATTACAGAAGCTATAGAAGCTCATGGATCTAATAAGGCATAAACATATAAGTGTGAGATTTGTAACTTACCAGTGACCATATCAAGAGGACTTTCCTGATGCTGTTAGGACTGAAGTACATAAAATCTGTTTAGGTGTTGCCTACTGGTGGCACTGGAAGTGGCACCTTGTTGATTTGGATGACCTGGTTGAGCAGAAGAACGACTATACTGACCTTGAAAACCTGATTGAGGACAATCTCTAACTCTGTGGCCTGACTTGCCATACCTAAAACAAATATCACTGCCAGCTCTGCACACACCCTTATGATTCTTACCACACTCTCCATAAAATGGATTAGTAAGACCATTGCTTACGCTATCCTAGGTTATCGGTACACTAGCTAAGGACGGATCTGGGACTGAGAACTTTAGATGAAACTGGGAACGGTTACCCCCATCTAACTTAGGTTAATTGAAATTAAAGCTACCTGTTCTACCCCTCTTATTTTCTCTCTCCTTCTCCTTAAGTTTCTATTCTTCAATATGTTGAGTATGGACCATAAGCTTAGATATATCCATCTCTTTAATTAACATTATTGTTCTATATTTCTTAACCACACTATCTACACCCCAGATACAAACTTGCTCATTCTAGACCTATTGTTTGCTACTACATGGGGAGCATACCAGGCTAACTGAGTAAACTTGAGGGAATACTCTTTTACACTTATACTACTTTGTTTGAGATTGATGAACTCTAAAACTTTTGCTTCTCTCAGCTCTAAGGGAAAGAATCTATCTAGAAAGGTAGTAGCAAACTCTTCCCACTCTATGGGATCTACATCTATACCTCTATCTACCTTCTGCTGCTTAAACCACATATGGGCTATATCTTGTAGCTGATAGGTGGCTAACTCAGGACTTTCACTGGAAGCACTCCCATGATATTTGTGACTTTCTGGACCTAATTGAGAAACTCCTGTAGATCTTCTTCAGACTTAGTCCCATAAAGGAAGGAGGATTCATCTGGGTGAAGTCCCGAATTCTGGTTGTATCCCTATTAGCCACTGGGTTGGCCGTAATAGTAGCTGACCGTTCATTCTGAGCTATGGCTGAATTGGCTAGAGTAATGAATGCAGCTCTAAATTCTGTGTGAGAGACATGTTTGTCCATGGTATCTGTCTGAACGGGCTAAGGAGCTGACATATTTCCATTTTTCTTTCATTAGTCCTTTTGGGAGGCATGTTCTGTAAATATAAAAAGAAGCGGATTAGACCAAGAGATTAACTTAAGCTCATGCTCACTCGCACGACATGAATACTAAAAGAAGGGAAACTTTTCCTAAAACATCTCATAGCCTCCTGTCCATAAGTGTGGTACGCTACATACCCATGTATAAGACTCTACGCAATGTGGATTTTTAGACTCCATAGGATACCATTGAACCTTATGCACTGATACCAAGTTTGTAACGACTCGAGACTACCCCCTAGTCATCACACGGTGCTTACGACCCCAAAGGACCACAAGCTAACCTATGAATGATATCTGTTGTGAGCACTGAATAATAATATTATAATTAATGCAGAAAATAGGATGAAATACCATAAAATGCAAAATATCTAAAATACTGTAAAAATATAACATCTGTAAAACTAAATATTGTCTAAAAATCTAGTTTGAAAAGCCTCTAACTGAATCTGTCTGAAAGTGGAGTTGATGGTACAATCCCCACCTAACTCCATCTACTAAAATATTGCTAAGCTAAAGTACTAAAATAAAAGTATATCCTTAATAGATGAGGACTCACTGCTAAATCTGCTACTATTGATTGAATCTCGCTAAGCGCGGTCAAGAACCTAAGCGTCCGAACCTATGATATGAAACATCATAGCGCAAAAAATAGGTATGCAATCAGTATGTGGGAATGTAATGGTATGCTAAATGAGGTAAGGCTGGATGCATGGACTTATATGTATTAACAATAACTAACTGAATGACATGAAAGAACTGGATAGCATATATGGAGGATCTGTAACTACTGAACATACTGTGCATACTATAACTGTGTATACTAGAATTGAATCTGATAACTAATAACTGAATATACTGATAATCTGAGATCACTGATAATATAAATTACAAATAATTAAGTGATTGTATCTAACAGTATAGATTCTATAGAACTGAACTGAGTTCTATTCTGAAAACTGAGACTGAAACTAAAATTATGGAAGGTAATCATCTAACCGACATGGCACAATCTGAACTAATAAGGGTCCAATCTGTAACCCCAATTAGAAGGGTTCTAGTATCGTGCCACGGGTAAAGACGAACTGAAGAGTAACCCTCTACTGGCAGGTTCCCTAAACAAGAATGGTGGTACCCTATACTGGCAGGTAGAGCACCTCATCAGCCCTCAACTTGTAGTTTGGATGTCTCAACCTATGCTGGGTACGTAGTTCTGGAATACAAGGATTGCTTCTAAGGAACATACCATCTACTGGCAGGTGAGCCCCCATCCTTGGGTTCACTCGGTGCTGAATCCTACTCCTAACTGAAAGATACTGAACTGAGTATACTGAACTGGACTGGACTGATACTGAGATTACTGAGATTTCCAAAGTTCTGTAACTGACTAGATTCTACTGAGTTCTGTAATAGATTGAGAGTACTACTGATCATGACATGACTGATACTATTCTATAACTGACACTAACTCTAAGTAACAGCTAGATTATTGGGTATTAAATGCCCTCAGGACTCGATAGCATGAAAAGTAAAGCAAAGCATAATCTTGAATAACATAACAATGTTCACTTGGTCATAATCCATTCATAGAGATATTTCATCAAACACTTGTGATGCATTAACTTGTACATGAATGGGAAATACATGTTAGCATGCTAGAATGACATTATTTCATTCTCATAGACAATTTATCAAACACATAAGAAGTATACTTGATTCATTAGATCATAAACACTTAGGGTTAACATGGTTACAATAATTAACTTGTAAATTGAAGGGTTTATCATGAATATCATGTAATTCAATGCATACTAGAATCAATTCTTGGAACTTGTAATCTAAATCATGGATTAAAACTCAAACAACATCATGAACATGAATTCAATCTAATTCAAACATGAAAATCAAAAATCATAAATCTTTTATTTTGAGAAAGGATTCTTGGGCTCTATGGAAGGTAAGGATCTATGGATGAACATCTAACATACCTTAATTCGTGAGATTCTTGGAGTTCTTGGAGAGATTCTTGGGATTGACCTCTACTTTTAAGAGCTAGGGTTTGTTTTATTAAGAGAGAAATACCTTTTGATTCTGGGGGATAGTGAATAATAAAGGGTTTAAATATTTTTAGGGCTTAAATTCCACATCTGGGTAGAATAAAATTATGGGAAAAGACTGTTTTAACCCTGGGCGCGACTTTAGTTTTTTGTGAAATTTTCCTGATCTGGACCGACCCCTGGTGCGATGCAGTGCTATCGTGCCATGTCACTGGTAAATGGCAACTGGGAAATTGCCTGGTGGCACGACGTGGTGGTATTGCATTGCCACTTTGTTTGTGAACTGGAAGTGTACTGCGACGCGGTGGAATCATGTTGGTACACTGGAAATTGACAATTATGAACTAGGTCTATGATGTGATATGCCAATATCTTAGAGCAATACTGAAAATTGACAATTGCTAATTTGACACACTCCGCGACGCACTACTAGCCTAAATGATGATGTTTAACGACTGAAACTTAAAATTACCATAATTTCTTACCCGATCGTCGAATTTAGGTGAATTTTATATCGTTGGAAATATAATTGAATTTCCTATGCAATGGAAGGCTCAAATCTAAAAATTACTGAGTATTTCAAAAATTTTATTTAGCATAACCCATGTATTGAGGGTTAATCTAGACTAGGGAAATATGGGATATTATATATCTGCAATAATATTATTGATGCGATGATTCCGATTTTAAATGTTGATATTTTTTTCCATTTAATTTAGTGTTTTGTTACTAACTGATTTGATGTGTAGAAGAGAAATGTGATAAAGAAAGGTAAAGTTTTTAGAGAAATGGCGTCGATGTTGTTGATTTTTGTTTAATTTAGTGTTTATTGTTATTTGGTTGTACAAAAGAGAAATGTGATAAAGAAGTATTTAGATTTATGATTCATTAGACGAGTGTAGCTGTATATATAGCTGAATTAGTGTAAAGATTTTGTAATAATTACATGGTTAGTGAGATATTTTGAAGAAATTTGGTCTCTATGAATATGTAGTTGCTTTGCATTGGTAATGTTATTGAGATATGGTTTCGATGTTGTTGATTTTTTTTTAATTTAGTGTTTATTATTACTTGGTTGTACAGAAGAGAAATGGGATAAGAGAAATCTGGTTGTATTTTTGGTATGAGCAACAATTAGAATTAAATATGAATATGCTTTTTGCTGGCATGCACGTAGTCATAAATGGTGATTCAAGTTTTACTCTTCCAAACATGTTTATATTTAATTTGAAAAGGAGAACTTAGGTATCCCTTTGAATAAACTTTCCTTGAGAGGTGAAAGCAGTATTTAGTCTTTATGGGGTGGACTTAACAGATGGATTTAAGCTTAGATTCTTCTGTTAAGTTGAATGTTCATCATATTTTTTTGTTGTTTTGTTGTTATTATCAATTTAATCCTCATGCATTATTGTTCATTACTATCAAGTTATATTAACTACTCTATTTCAATTTATTTGTCTGGTTTAACTTGAAAAAGAGTTTAACAAAGTGAAGAACATTTTGAAATCTTGTGATCTTAAATTAAAACTGTATTTAATGATCAAGTGTAGTGTTTTAAAGTGTATAGTAGTGACTTTAAAATGACCAAATATCGTCAATTGAGAAGTGAATTAGTGACTTGAAAATGGTTTAGTGTAGTTACATGAACGGTGAACTTAAAAAGGTTAAGTATAATGACTTAAAATGTGAATTAGTTATTTGAAAATGATTAAGTGTAGTGATTGGAAATGTGTACTAGTAACTTGAAAATGGTTAAGTGTAGCGACTTGAAGTGTGAATTAGTTACTTGAAAATGGTCAATTGTAGCCACTTGCAATCTATACTAGTGAGTTGAAAATGGTTAAGTGTAGTGACTTGAAAATGTTTAAGTATAGTGACTTGAAATGTCAATTAGCTATTTGAAAATGACTGGAGTGTAGTGACTTGAAATGTGTACTAGTGACTTGAAAATGATTAAGTGTAGTTACTTGATATTGCGAACTTGTGACTTGAAAAAAAATTAAGTGTAGTTATTTGAAATTGTGAACTTGAGACTTGAAAATAGTTAAGTGTAGTCAATTGAAATATTTACTAATAACTTGAAAATAATAAAGTATAGTTACTTGAAATGTGTAGTGTCTTGAAATGTGTACTAGTGACTTAAAAACAATTAAGTGTAGTGATGTGAAATGTATACTAGTTACTTTAAAATGATTAAGTGTAGTGACTTGAAATGTGTATCAGTGACTTGAAAATAGTTAAGTATAGTTACTTGAGAATGATTAAGTATAGTGACTTGAAATGTGTATTGGAGATTTAAAAATGGTTAAGTATAGTTACTTGAAAGTGGTTAAGTATAGTGACTTGAAATGAATGATTAAGTGTAGTGACTTGAAAATGGTTGAGTATAGTTATTTGAATTGTGAAGTAGTTACTTGAAAAAGGTTAAGTATAGTGACTTGAAAAGTGAATTAATTATTTGAAAATAGTTAAGTGTAGTGATTTGAAATGTGTACTAGTGACTTGAAAATGATTAAGTGTAGCGCTTTGCAATGTGAATTAGTTATTTGAAAATGGTTAATTGTATTGACTTGAAATTTGTGCTAGTGAGTTGAAAATGTTAAGTGTAGTTACTTGAAAATTGTCAAGTATAATGACTTGAAATGTCAATTAATTATCAATTTGAAAATTATTAAGTATAGTGAGCTGAAAATGATTAAGTGTAGTTATTTGAAATTGCGAACTTGTGACTTGAAAATGATTAATTGTAGTTACTTAAAATTGTGAACTTGTGACTTGAAATGATTAAATGTAGTTACTTGAAATGTGTACTAATAACTTGAAAATAGTAAAGTATAGTTACTTGAAAATGATTAAGTATAATGACTTGAAATGTGAATTAGTTAATTGAAAATAGTTAAGTGTAGTGATTTGAAATGTGTACTAGTGATTTGAAAATATTTCAAGTGTAGTGACTTGCACTGTGAATTAATTATTTAAAAATGGTTGTGTAGTGACTTGAAGTGTGTAGTAGTGACTTGAAAATGGTCAAGTGTAGTTACATTGTTGCCAATACTCTATTTGTATTTGCCTTTTTCCTATTGCAACTCTAATCTTATCATTTGTCTTCTGCATATTTTGTTGTATCATCAAGAAATTTAGTACAAGCGGGCTCTTGTCATGGAGAGGTCTTGCTAGACTATTGAAAGTTAAAGAATTTATTAAATGATGAACGCCCATCTCAAGATAACAACCAGGAGGATGGAAGTGATGATGAACTCTGATGACATGAATGACAGTGATTCTAATCTTGATAACATGGATGAAAATGATTCTGACCTTGATGGTTGGTAGTTTTATTTAGGATTCAAGTTTAAAATATTTATTTTGTACCATTTAAGAATCATACATTATTGAAGTGGATGTTTCGAATTATGTTTTTTCGTTAGCTGTAATGATTTACATTAGACTTATATTGAATGATGTTATTGAGAATTAATGAAGGTTTTGAATAGATTTTTGATTAATTGTGAATATTTTTAGTAATTTACATGTGAATTATTACTTGAGAATTTTTATGGGAATATACATGCTAAATATTCATGAAAATTTTCTTAAAAAATTTATTCTTGCGGATTTACTTGGGGCATTTCATATGAATTTTCTTGCGAAATAGTTCGTGGAAAATAATTTATGAATTTTTTCGTGAAAATACTTAGGTAAAATTCCTTTTTTATGAAATTTTATCAAATAATTCAATGCAAAATTTTGATAGTTAATTGCAAATAAATTCGCAAATAACGTACCTGCAGATTTATTTCTGCAGCTAAATTACCTGGGAATTTACTTGGGAATCTTCGTGGGAAAGAATTTGTGAATTTTTTTGTGGAAATCCGCAGGTAAATTCCTTTTTTTTTAATAAAATTTTACCAAATAATTCATGCAAAATTTTGATATTTAATCGTAAATAATGTACCGGCAGATTTATTTTTGCAGCTAAATTACCTAGAGATTTTATAAATCCGTAGGTAATAATTACCTAAGAAGGTATTTTCTTTGGATTCTAATCGGTAAGGACATCAACAGGTAATCAAATTACTTGGGGATTTTATCATATTATCCCTATAAAAATCCACAGGTAATAAGCACTTTTCTTGCAGTGTGCGTTAAGATGTGATAAAATTCATGGACAAAGCTGTGCTTATATATAGTTGGAGAAATAGCAAAACTCACTTCTATGGGAGGTTTCAGAGAAATAAAGAATTTTAATTTGGTATAAAAAGGTCACTCATGCTATAGATGTTTTATTATGATCTAGCAAAGGATAAAAGCTAGAACTGATTCATGCCTATAAAATTTTTGGCCATTACCAAAATGGATATTATGGTGTGGTCAAATTAATTTGTCATTGATTGCATAAATATGGTACGCCAAACAGAACTTTGCCAAATATTATAAAAATAAATTATTAAAGACAAAAGTAAAGCAAGATAGAGGTCTTGCATATAATGATTTTAACTATAATGATAATATTTTTCTCTCTAAGAAGAGATGGTCAACATACAAATGGTATTTTGAAATATAAGGTAGTACACAAGTACTTGATAGCTTCAAGCCAATATATTACTACATGGAAAAGAAAATTATTCATGATATTGAGATTGTAGTAAGTCTCCAAAAGAAACTTTTAAGTTTCAAGAAAACTAACTAGAAAAGAAATTATTATTATTTTCAAACTAAATTATGATAAGTTTTTATATCTTCATATTACTACAGTCAAAATGGGTTAAATATTTATGAGCATGGTGATGAAATCACATGCAGTGGTAAACTAAAATTTATAAAAAAATATATAAGTTGGCAGATCGATTGACCATTCCTATTCAAATGTGATGAAAAAATAATTGAGAATTCATGTAGTTTTACATTGAAGAAATAAAAGATTCTTCAAGAATTCTCTCATGTTGGTTGTTCTCATGATAAAATATTATACCACCTAAGGTTATATTTATGTCTCCTAAATTTTTGCAACGTACAACAAGGCGAATATAGTCCTGTTCACTTGCCATGTGAACCGTTTACTATGAAATGAGATGCATCTATGGTTAGTCACATGTACTTTGCTATGTAATTTGGTTTTGCAAGGTTGTTTGCTTAAATTATTAAATTGAGAGCATGGTTCCAAACTATAAGAGTTGAAAATGCTGTATGGTTTAGGAGAAAATTGTATGCCTCCAATTATAGCTGAACCATTGGTTATGAGAATAAATCTCCAAAATAAAATTGGTATGAGACAATTTTATTTAAATTAGCAATATTTTTATGCATCCAGCCAACAAGGTTTTCCTATATTATTGGTTCAAGGCCGGGAACCAAATAAGTCCATCTAAAAAGTTTGAATGTGGAATATCCATCATGCAAAAAGATAGATCCCCAACTAAGCTTAGGGTGAATGTTAGTTTTCCTAACATTAGGGGGAGATATGAGTAACAGTTGAAATGTATGAAATAAAATTATCTAGATCCTCGTAAGGAAAAAAGTAAACTTAAAGTTCAAGAGATAATTCATGATTTTCAAAATGATGCAAGTTCATTTTCAGACTGACCCTATGTTATAATTCAGTTATAAATGCCCCAATGAGAAGTCCTTGAAGGACAAAGTCTATGGCACACCTGAAGCATGATAGACAAATCGGTTCCAAACATAAAACTCCTTGAAAAAAGAGAGGAGCAAATGATAAAGGTTGTCAATGATAATGAGACAAGTGCTTTAAAAAGCACTACGACATAACTCTTCACAAAACCTTGACAAAGGTTCAGGTACCTAAAAATGATGAACAAAAAGTGATCGATCTCGATATGTTATATCATAATGTAACTAATATAAAATAACCATGGATGATATTTTTGATATAATGTAGAATTCACCATTATAAATAGTAACAAGGATCTTGAATTTAAATCTGTCAAATAATGTGGACAGAATGCAATTCAAGTATATTATATTTCACGTGAAAATTGATGTTTTGAAATTAGTCCATAGACTAAGATATAATGTCAGTGGGGTACGAATAGATGATTCTCAAAAAGTAAAATCGTAAGATATAAAGTACGACTTGTGCCTTGAGACATAAAGATTATTCATAAAAATCTTGGCATTATTGCTTGGAGATGTGTTCTCCTATAGTGGATGCAATAAAGTTTCTTTAAATCTGGTAATGTATGAAAAATTTGAATGTGTATAATGAAGGACTATCATGCCTACCTAGACAGTAAAAGCTATAGGAAAATCCTTGAAGGATTTAAAATAAATTTGATCCATTGGATATCTCAATGGTTGCGAGATCACTTATCATAAAAAATATCAATTTTGATATGATAAAATGGTTAAAAATATCATGTATTAGTGCAATTGATGCACTTATGTATCCTGTTATTTCTATACACGAGATAATATTATTTTAATGTAGAGGAAAGACATAATTTCACTTTATTATAGATTTGAATGAAATCAAATATTAATATGAATTTATTATTTTCTAACCAATATTGTCAAGAGATTATTGATTATGAAAATGCAAGAAAATTATTTGATTTTTATGAAGTTTGATCTCAAGATAGCAATTTGTTTGCACGTGAAAATATTTTAATATCATGTTATTCTACAAGGCAGTCAATGATTGACACTTATTCAAGTCTAGTTAAACTAGTAGCAACTTATAAAGTAAGTGACTCTACACATAAGATGTGTGATTTCTTTGAGATGGAGGTTCCAATATTGTATGAAGATGATACATCTTGCATAGTCCAAATGAAACAAGAATATATCTAAGAAGACAAAATAAAGTACATTTCAGCAAAGGATTATTTTTCTCAATTTTGGTGAAATATTTGACGGATGTATTGTCGAATCCAACACTTTGAAAATATTATCTCACTGGGTTTTTTTTACAGGGTTTGTACCGAGGCAATAAGAAATGCATACTAAAATAAGTGTACTCGTTTTTCTTCACTGTAATTTTCTTACAAAAATTTTTCTAGTAAGGTTTTATAACGACCCGAGTCTGTACCCCGATTTCTATACGATGCTCATAATCTCGAAGGACCACAAGCTAACCCATGACTGGTACCTGCTGTAATAACTGAATAACATTAATACTAAAATATGCAAAAATTAGGTAGAAAACTGGCCATATGGTTCAATACTATAAATAATACTGAATATGGTATCACAATACAAAAACTGAACATCATTACTGAAAACTGAACAATTGTATAAAAATGCTCTAGTCGGATAAGCGTTTAAACTGTTTGAAATATGGAGTTGATGGGACAAGTCCCCAACTAACTCCGACTGACGGCTAAAATAACTAAAATGCTAGAAATAATCATGTCCTTAAAATATGAGGACTCACCACTACGCTGTCTGCTGAGAGCGGTACTACTGAGGATGCTTTGGGGCCCGTGCGTCTGAACCTATGATATAAGACATCATAGCACAAAAAACATGTTTCAGTACTTTGAATGTACTGGTATGCTCAGTGAGGTAGGTTGAAATGCATGGGTTCATGATGCATGAACAAAACTAACTGAATAACATGGATATAACTGAATGGGAGTGCATGAATGAATACATAGATTGTAACTAAAATTCTGATGATACCGGATACTGAGTTTGAATACTAATTTACTGATATCTGAGTTTACTGATACTGTATTACTGATTATCTTGATGATCATATCTGACAGTCTTGAAGTTTGTAGAACTATACTGAGTTCTGATAAAAGACTGAATCTGAAACTGAAACTGTGGGAGGTAATCATCTAACCGACATGCCCTTTTTCTAAATAGATTTTGGGGTCCAACCTGTAACCTCAGTGGGAAGGCTGCCAGTACTGTGCCACGATTAAAGACAAATGAAGAGATACCCTCATCTGGCAGGTACTCTAATATGAATGGTGGAACCCTTAACTGACAGGTTAAAACACCTTATCAACCTTCATCTAGCAGGTTTGATGTCTCAACCTAAACTGGCTACGTAGTTCTGGAATGCAAGGATTGCTTCTAAGGATCATACCCTCTACTGGCAGGTGAGTCCCCATCCTTGGGTTCACTCGGTGCTGAATCCTACTCCCAACTAAATAGACACTGAACAGATTTCTTAGTTCATACTAGGCTTGACTAAACTATTACTGAACTGGACTGGGATAGTATTGAGTTTACTTAGTTTTCCTAGATTTTAGAACTGACTAAAAGTAGCACTACTGACATTGGATCTAGGTAAACAGCTAAATTGTCGAGTATTAAATACCCCCAGGACTCGATAGCATAAAGAGTAAAGAGTAACATAAATCTTGAAGGAACAACAATGGCCACATGTTCATAATTCACTTTCTAAGGCATTTCATCAAACATGTAAATGTTGAACTTGTACATGTATAGGGATGCATGCTATCGTGTCATAAGTACACAAACAATTCACATAGGCATTTCAACAAACACCTTTGAGGAATAGCTTTAATATGGGAGTCCTTTAGACATGTAGTTCTTTCATGAGTTCATAATTAAGATAAAAATGGATCAAATTGCACAATTAATTCACTTAGGCATTTTGGCAAACACATGGGAGGCATCACATTATACTTGGGCATGAATAATAATTCAATACTTCATGGCTATATTAATCACTTCAATTTCAAAAATTTCAACCCACATGCTAACATAAATTCATGAAATTCATTAACAACTTCATCTTTGGAAACACACAAAAAGATTAACTTGAATACAAATAACTCACAACATGGAAATCATGATTTACGATTTTAAAAAGGGTTTCTTGAACTCCAAGGGTAAAAGGGCCCTTGAATGAACACTTCAAATACCTTTATGTATGTTTTTGAGAAGATTGATGGTAGAATTCTTGAGATTTGTATTTTAAATTGAAAACCCTGATGCTTGTTCTTGAGAGAGTTTGAGAGAAAGAATGAGATTTTGCCCTATAGGCTAATTAATTTCTTGTTAAGGCTGAATAAGGTGGAGAAAATAACCCATTTCCCCCCCACAACCCATATTAAAATAATGCTGAACAGGGCTACCCTCGCATTGCGATGCCTGCTTGGGTCAAGTAGTCATCGCGAAACGACCCCTACTCAAGCAAATTAGCCATCGCGGCACGACCCTTACTTGGATTGACTGGCCCTCGCGACGTAGGGCTATCATGACCCTTCACTATTTTGGGCATCCAAACTTACCCTTACGCTAGTCCGAAAAATCAGAACTCACTTGAGATGACCTACAAGTGACCTTGATCATGAATTAATTTAAAAATCAACTAACTAAGGCCGAAAACGTCAAAAATAAAATCCTCCAAATTTGGAAGGCTAAAATGATTCTAAGTCTTGATACTTAGCTAAAATTTTCTAAGTCTGGGACCCGTTAGTAGGCCTTAAAGGACTGAGTCAAGCATAGAATTTTGTGGAGTCTTACAATATCTCCCTCTTGGGAACATTCATCCTTGAATGAGACTGACTAAGCTGAGAATACTGGTAGACTAAACTTACTTACTGAACGTGAACACTTGAAACATGAGTATATGATTAGCATTACTGACATACTGAATCTCATACTGAACATACATATCTGATGCATAAATATATGACTGATCTGACTCATGAACATATGACAGAATATGCAATGGTGACTGATACCAAGTTCGTAATGAAAACTCTGAGCATGAAACTAAGTAAGTTTTTAAAAACAACTGTTACCTTGAGCTGAGTCTGATTTTGTGGAGAAGAGGTGAGGATACTTGGTCTGCATATTCGATTCTACTTCCTAATTAGCTTTTTAAAAATTCTAATTCCGCCAAAGATCTTTGACTAGAGGGGCTTCGTTGTTCTGCAATCTACGAATATGATAGTTAAAGATTTCGATTGGAATCTCTTCGTAAGAGAGGTTGTTCTAAACATCTATGCCATTTATGGGGACTACAGTTAATGGATCACCTATGCATTTTCTTAGAAAGGATACATAAAACACTAGATGGACTGAAGATAGATTTGAAGGTAACTCAAGCTCGTAAGATACCTTTCTAAAATGGCTGAGAATTCAGAAAGGACTGACATATCGGGGACTGATTTTCCCCTTTTTGCCAAACCTCTTTACTCCTTTCATTGGAGAGATTTTCAGATACACATAGTTACCAATCTCAAACTCGAGATCCTTTCTGTGCACATCTACATACGATTTATGTCGGCTCTGATCTGTCTTAAGCCTTTCTCTGATCAACTGATCTTTTTCTAAGGCATTAAATACCAGGTCAGGCCCTACCACTATGGCCTTACCCACTTCAATTCAACCAATGGGAAATCTACATCTCTTCCCATAAAGCATTTTAAACCTAGCCATCCGAATATTAAAATGATAGTTGTTGCTATATGCGAACTCAATCAAAGGCAAGTTGTCATTCCAACTACCTTTAAAATCAATCACACTTTCTCATAGCATATCTTCTAAAGTTTGGAAGGTCCTTTCTACCTGATCATCTGTCTAAGGATGAAAGACTGTAGTAAGGTGAACTCGAGTACCAAGACCCTTTTGGAATGCCTTTTAGAAATGAGAGGTGAACTGGGTACCTCTATGTAAGACAATAGATAGTATAACATCGTGCAATCTAAAAAACTCCCTGATATAGAGTTTAGCATAATCTTTGGCTGAATAAGAGGTATGGACTGGTAAGAAATGAGCTAATTTGATCATCCTATCTACAATGAACCAAACTGAAACATGTAAACGATGAGTACGAGGCAAACCCATCACAAAGTCCATGTTCACTTCTTCCCACTTCCAAGTAGGAATGATGAACTCTTGATGAACCCACTGGGTTTTTGATGCTTAATCATAACCTAGTGACATGTAGAGCACCTAGCTAGAAACACTGCAATGTCTCTCTTCATCCAACTCCACCAATAAATTTCTCACAAATTGCAGCACATCTTCGTGGACCCTGGATGAATAGAGTAACACACACTATGTGCTTCTGCAAGAATTTGCTGCCTCAAGTCATCTACACTCGGGACTCACAGATGACCCTGACAATGCAATACACCATCTCCCCCTTGGGAGAAAACCTCTACCTTCTGATCGCTGTCTGGCTATTTCAACTTAACTAAACTGGGATCTCTATCATGCTTTTCCTTTACTTTGGAAACTAGAGATGATTCTAAACTGTTTTGAACCCATACACTACCTTCTACTGAATCGACTAAGCGGACACCTAGTCGGGAAAGCTGATTGACTTCCTGAGCTAACTTATTCTTACTATCCTTAACACGAGGAACACTACCCATAGATAGCCTACTGAGAGCATCGCCTACTACATTGGCCTTTCCAGAATGGTATACCACACTCATATAGTAATCTTTTAACAAATCTAACTACCTTCTCTAATGGAGGTTAAGATTATTTTGTGAGTAGAGTAGTTCTTGTCATGAGGCTTAAGCTGCCTAAAGGCATAGGCTATGACGTTACCTCTCTACATGAGGACACAACCCAAACCTACTCTGGATGTATCACACTACACAACAAAGACATGAAAACTATTTGGTAGGGTCAAAACTGGAGTTGTAGTGAGTCGAGTCTTCAACTCCTAAAAACTCTTCTCACAAGAATCTGACCACTGGAATCTGAACTTCTATCGAGTCAATCTAGACATAGGGGATGCAATAGATGAAAGTACATCAATAAACTGTCGGTAATAGCTGGCCAAACTCAAGAAACTCCTGATATCTGATAAAGAGATGGGTCAGGGCTAGTTTCTCACTACTTCGGTCTTTTGGGGATCAACTCTAATGCCATCACCGGAAACTATATGGCTAAGGAAACCTACCGACCTTAGACAAAATTTGTACTTACTGAATTTAGTGAATAGCTGATGGTTTCTGAGAGTCTGCAATACTATTCTGAGATGATTTGCATAATCATGTTCATTGTAGGAGTAAACAAGGACATCATCTATGAAGACTATGACAAACATGTCCAAGTACTACTTGAACACATGGTTCATCAAGTCTATGAAAGCAGCTGGGGCATTGGTAAGATCAAAGGACATGACTAAGAATTTGAAGTGACCATACCTAGTTTTGAAGGCTATTTTTAGGATGTCATATTCCCTGACTCTGAGCTGATGATAGCTCGATCGGAGGTCTATCTTAGAGAAATAGCTGGAACCCTAAAGTTGGTCAAATAAGTCATCAATTCTGGGAAGTGGATACTTATTCTTGATCGTAACTTTGTTTAACTGATGATAGTCAATGCATATTCTAAGAGAACTATCTTTCTTTCGAATGAATAAAACTAGTGCATCCCATGGGGACTCACTGGGTCTGATGAATCCCTTATCTAAGAGATCCGTTAACTATGCTTTTAATTTTCTGAGTCCTATTGGAGCTATTTTGTATGGTGGAATAGAGATGGACTGAGTATCTGGAAGGAGATCAATTTTGAAATTAATTTCCCTTTTGGGAGGAACTCCAAGAAGATCTTCGGGAAACACATCTGGGAATTCACATGCTATTGACACTGACTCAAGAGTAGGGATTTCTGAACTAGAGTTCTGAACTTGAACAAGATGGTAGACACATCCCTTAGATATTATTTTTCTAGCATGAAAAGAAGAAACAAGTTGACCCCTAAGTACTGAAGTACTACTCCTCCACTCTAGGATGGGCTCATTCAGAATCTAAAACTGGACAATTCTATTTCTGCAGTTGACTGAGGCATAGCAGGAATAAAGCCAATCTATGCTGAGCATGAAATCAACATCAATCATCTCTAATTCGACTAAGTTTGCAGAAATGATTTTCTGAGACATCATAATCGGGGAGTTTCTGTATACCCACCTAGCTATGATGGATTTACCCACAGGGGTAGAGACTGCGAAAATATTTTCTAGAATTTTGGGACTAACCCCAAAATCGATAGCTATATAAAGAGTAACAATGGACAAAGAAGCTCCTAGATCTAGCAAAGCGTAAACATGCAAATGATAAACTTGTAACGTACTAGTGACCATATCAGGAGAATTTTCTTGATACTGTCAGGACTGAAGAGCATGGAGTATCTTTGGGTGCTGCCCACTGGAGGCACTGGATGAGGCACCCTGCTGATTCAGGCGATCAAACTGAGCTGGAGGACAGTTACGCTGACCCTTAGAACCTAACTGGGGATAATATATGACTCTATGGCCTGGCTTTCCATATCAAAAATATACACACTTACTGCTTTGCAGACACCCTGATGGTTCCTGCCACGCTACTAGCAGAGAAGATTTATTCGGGCACTACTAACACTACCTTGAGGTTTAGGGCCTGATTCTCTATATCTATTGCCATCACTGAGTTTTGGCACTAGAGCACTAGATGAGGACGGGGCTGGAACTAAAGATTTTGGATGGAACTGAGAATGATTCCCACCCTCTGTCTTAGACTGAGCAAAGTTGAAACTACCTATTCTAGCCCTCTTGTTCCAGTTCTCTCTCTCCTTATTCTTCTGCTCTTTGATCTGTTGAGTAGGGACCATCAATCTAGACAAGTCTATTTCACTAATCAGTATCGCGGTTCTGGACTCCTTAACCATTATATCATTCACCCTAAACACAAACTTGCTCATCTTAGACTGGTTATCTGATACCACGTGAGGAGCATATCTAGCTATTTGAGTAAACTTTAGAGAATAAACTTTCACCATCATGCTGCCCTACTTCAAATTGATAAATTCTAGAACCTTTACTTTCCTTAACTTTTGTGGGAAGAACCTGTTCAAAAAAGTAGTGGCAAACTTCTCTCATTCTATGGGCCCTACATCTGTGGCCTTTCCTGTTTTCCACTATTTTAACTATGAGTGAGCCATATCCTGCAACTGATATGCACCTAGCTTAGCACTCTCACTAGCCATCACCCCTATAATATCAGTAACTTTCTACACCTGATCAATAAATTCTCGAGGGTTCTTATCTGAGTTAGACCAGGTAAAAAATGAAGTATTCATTCGAGTGAAATCTCGAATCCTGGAATCCACTGTGTTATCTACTGGGTTGGCTAGAACAACAGCTGGGCGCTCAATCTAGGATGCTACAGCATGAGCTAGGGTGGTGAAAGCTGTTCTGAACTCAGCATGGGAGACGTGTTCATCTAGTGGATTTGGATGGACGGGTTGGGGTTATGGATGGTCTCCCATTCCTCTTCCCTTAGTTCTTATGGGAGGCATATTCTATAAACAGAATATAAACTTTGATTAGATATAGAATTTAAATGGAGCTCATGCTCACTCGCATGACATAAATACTGAAAAAAGGAAAATTATTCCCAAGACATCTCGTAGCCTCCTATCCATAAGTATGGCGCGCTACACACCCATAGACAAGACTCTACTAGATGTGGCTTTCAGACTTCCTAGGACTTTGTTGAAACTTGTGCTCTGATACCAAGATTGTAATACCCCGAGTCTGTACTCTAGATGCTACATAATGTTCATAATCCTAAAGGACCACAAGCTAACCCATGACTGGTACCTGCTGTAATAACTGAATAACAATGATACTGAAATATGTAGAAATTAGATGAAAAATTGGCCATATAGTTCAATATTGTTGCTAAATATGGTATCACAATACCAAAACTGAACATCAATATTGAAAATTGATCAACTGTCTGAAAATACTCTAGTCTGATAAGCCTCTAAACTATCTAAAATGTGGAGTTGATGGGACAAGACCCCAACTAAGTCCGACTGACTACTAAAATAACTGAAATGATAGAAATAATCATGTCATCAGAATATGAGGATCACCACTACACTGTCTGCTGAGGGCTATACAACTAAGGATACTCTGGGGCCTATGCATCTGAACCTATGATATAAGACATCATAGCACAAAAAGCATACATCAGTACATTGAATATTCTGGTATACTCAGTGAGGTAGGTTAAAAGGCATGGGTTCATGATGCATGAACAATACTAACTAGATAACATGGATATGACTAAACGAGAGTGCGTGCATGAATATGTAGACTGTAACTAAAATTGTGATGATACCGAATACTGAGTCTAAATACTAATTTATTGATATTGTATTACTGATTATCTAGATAATTGTATCTGACAGTCCTTAATTTTATAGAACTATACTGAGTTCTAATCTGATACTGAATTTGAAATTGAGACTTTGGGAGGTAACCATCTACCCGACATGCCCTTTTTTAAAATAGGTTTTTGGATCTAACCTGTAACCCTAGTTGGAAGGGTGTCGTACTGTGCCATGGATAAATACAATTGAAAAGATACCCTCATCTGGCAAGTACTCTAATAAGAACGGTGAAATCCTCAACTGACAGGTTAAAACACCTTATCAACCCTCATCTGGCAGGTTTGATGCTCAACCTATGCTGGCTATCTAGTTCTTAAACGCAAGGATTGCTTGTAATGATCATACCCTCTACTGGCAGGTGAGTCCCCATCATTGGGTTCACTCAGTGTTTAACCCTAATCACAACTGAATAGACACTGAACAAATATCCTAGTTCATACTGGGCTTGACTAATCTATTACTGAATTGGACTGGAATAGTACTGAGTTTACTGAGTTTTATTGGATTCTAGAACTGACTAAAAGAACCACTGATCCTGACCTGATTGAGACTATTCTGTAACTGACACTAGCTCTAGGTATACAACTAAATTTTCGGGTATTAAATACCCCCAGGACGCGATAGTGTAAAGAGTAAACCGTAACAAAAATCTTGAAGGCAGAACAATGGCCAGTTGTTCATAATTCACTTTCTAAGGCATTTCCTCAAACACTTGTAAATCTTGAACTTATATATGTATAGGGATGCAAGCTATCATGTCAGAAGTACACTAACGATTCACATGGGCATTTCAACAAACACCTTCAAGGCGTAGCTTTAACATGGGAGTCCTTTAGACATGTAGTTCTTTCATGAGTTCATAATTAAGATCAACAATGATCAAATTGCATAATTAATTCACTCAGGCATTTTGGAAAACACATGGGAGGCATCACATTATACTTGGGTATGAATAATAATTCAATACATCATGGCTACATTAGTCATTTCAATTTCAATGATTTCAACCCACATGCTAACATATTCATGAAATTCATTAAAGACATCATCTTGGGAATCACACAACATGATTATCCTAAATACAAATAACCAACAACATGGAAATCATGATTTAAGATTTTAAAAAGGTTTTCTTGAACTCAAAGGGTAAAAGGGCTCTTGAATGAACACTTCACATACCTTTATGCTTGTTTTTGAGAAGATTGATGGTAGAATTCTTGAGATTTGAATATTTAATTGAAAACCCTAATGCTTGTTCTTGAGAAAGTTTGAGATAAAGAATAAGATTTTGCCCTATAGGCTGATTAATTTCGTGTTAAGGCTGAATAAGGTGGGGAAAATGACCCAATCACCCCCACAACCCGTATTAAAATAATACTAAATAGGGCTGACCTCTCATCACGACCGCTTCTTAGGTCAAGTAGCCATCACGAGGAGACCCCTACTCGGTTCAAGTATCCATTGCAATGCAATCCTTACTTGGGTTGACTGGCCCTCGCGACGTAGAGCTATCACGACCTTTCACTATTTTGGGTATCAAAACTTGCCCTTACGCTTGTCCAAAAAATTTGAAACTCGCTTGAGATGACCTACAAGTTACCCTGATCATGAATCAATTTAAAAATCAACTATTTAAGGCTGAGAAAGTTGAAAATAAAATCCTCCATATTTGGAAGGCTAAAATGATTCGATTTAGTAAGCCTTAAATGACTGAGTCAAGCTTTGAATTTTGTGGGGTCTTACTATATCTTCCCCTTGGGAATATTTGACCTTAAATTAGACAGACTAGGCTGAGAATACTGGTAGACTAAACTTACTTACTCAACATGACCACTTGAAATATGAGTATATGACTAGCATTACTGGCATACTAAATCTCATACTGAACATGCATATCTGATGCATAAATACATGACTGATCTGACTTATGAACATATGACTGAATATGCAATAGTGACTGATACCAAGTTTGTAATGGAAAATCTAAGCATGAAATTGAGTAAGTTTTTAAGGAAAACTGTTACCTTAAGCTGAATTTGAGTTTGCTGAGAAGAGGTGAGGACACTTGGTCCGCATATCTGCTTCTGCTTCCCAAGTAGCTCCCTCAACGGACTGATTCCGCCAAAGAACTTTGACTAGAGGGACTTCTTTGTTCCATAGTATGCAAATATGATAGTCAAGGATTTCGACTGGAATTTCTTCATAAGAGAGTCTGTTCTGAACATGTATGCCCTGTATGGTGACTACAGCTGATGGGTCACCTATCTATTTCTTTAGCAAGGAGACATGAAACACTAGATGGACTGAAGCTAGATTAGAAGGAATCTCAAACTCATAAGCTACCTTTTTCAAAATGGCTGAGAATTCAGTAAGGGCCAATATATCAGGGACTGAATTTCCCCTTCTTTCCAAACCCCTTTACTCCTTTCATAGAAGATATTTTCAAATACACATAGTTACCAATCTCAAACTCGATATCCTTTCTGCGCATATCTGCATATGATTTCTGTCAACTCTGAGCTATCTTAAGCCTTTCTCTGATCAACTAAACTTTTTTTAAGGCATCAAATAACAGGTCAGGCCTTACCACTATGGCCTCACACATTTTAAACCAACCAATTAGAGTTGTACATATCCTCTCTTAAAGCACCTCAAATAGAGCCATCTGAATACTGGAATGATAGATGTTGTTATATGCAAACTCAATCAAAGGCAAGTGGTCATCCTAACTACCTTTAAAATCAATTACACATGCTTGCAACATATCTTCTAAAGTCTAGATGGTCCTTTCGGTTTGACCATTTGTCTGAGGATGAAAGGTTGTACTGAGGTGAACTCGGGTACCAAGATACTTTTAGAATACCTCTAGAAATAAGACGTGAACTAGGTACCTCTATCTGAGACAATGGACAACGGAACACCGCATAATCGGACCAATTCTCTGATATAGAGTTTGGCATAATTTTTGCCTAAATAAAAGGTATGGACTGGTAGTAAATGAGATGATTTGGTCATCCTATCTATAATGACCTAAACTGATTCATGCTGATGACGAGTACGAGGCAAACCCTTCACAAAGTCTATGTTTACTTCTTCCTACTTCCAAGTAGTAATGCTAAACTCCTGCATAGACCTACTGGGTCTCTGATGCTAAATCTTAACTTGATGACATATAGAGCACCTATTTACTAACTCTGCAATGTCTCTCTTTATCCCACTCTACCCATAGATTTCCCATAAATTGCAGTACATCTTTGTGGCCCCTGGATAAATTGAGTAACGCATACCATGCGCCTATGAAAAAATTTGCTGCCTCAAGTCATCTACACTCGGCACACATAGACGACCTTGAGAACGTAATACACCATATCCCCCTTGGGAGAAAGCCTCAACCTTTTGATCTTTGACTGACTCTTTTAACTTAACTAAACTGGGATCTCTATCCTACTTTTCCTTTACTTCGGAAACTAGTGATAATTCTAAATTGTTTTGAACCTACACACTATCTTCTGCTGAGTCGACTAAGCATACACCTAGTCGGGTAAGCTGATTGACTTCTTGAGCTAACTTCTTCTTACTATCCTCAACATGAGGAACACTACCCATAGGCAGCCTACTGAGAGCATTAACTACTACATTGGCCTTGCCCAGATGGTATAGCACACTTATGTCATAATTTTTCAATAACTCTAACCACCTTCTCTGACGGACGTTAAGATCTTTCTAGGTGAACTCATATTGTAGGCTCTTATGGTTTGTGAACACATCAACGTGCACCCCATACAAGTAATGCCTCTAAATATTTAAGGCAAAAACTACTACTGCTAACTCAAGATCATGAATAGGATAGTTCTTCTCATGGGGTTTAAGCTGTCTGGAGGCACAGGCTATGACTTTACCTCTCTGCATGAGGAAACAACCCAACCCTACTCTAGATACATAACAGTACATAACAAAGCCAATGAAACTATTTAGTAGGATCAAAATTGGAGTTGTAGTGAGTCGAGTCTTCAACTCCTGAAAACTCTTCTCACAAGAATCCGACCACTGGAATCTAACCTGCTTCTGAGTCAATCTGGACATAGGGGATGCAATAGATGAAAATACCTCAATAAACCATTGGTAATAGCCAGCCAAACCCAAGAAGCTCCTGATATCTGATAGAGAGATAAATCTGGGCCAGTTTCTCACTACTTCGGCCTTTTGGGGATTAGCTCTAATGCCATTACCAAAAACTATATGGCCGAGGAAAGTTACTGACCTTAGCCAAAATTTGCACTTACTGTATTTGGTGAATAACTGATGGTTTTAGAGAGTCTACAATACTATTTTGAGATAGTTTGTATGATTATATTCACTGTGGGAGTAAATAGGGATATCATCTATGAAGACTATGAAAAACATGTCCAAGTACTTATTAAACACATAGTTCATCAAGTCCATAAAAGTTGTTGGGGCATTGGTAAGACCTAAGGACATGACTAACAATTTGAAGTGACCATATCGAGTTCTCAACGCTATTTTTGAGATGTCATATTCCCTGACTCTGAGCTGATTATAGCCCGATCTAAGGACTATCTTAGAGAAATGGCTGGAACCCTAAAATTGGCCAAACAAGTCATCAATTTTAGGAAGTGGATACTTGTTCTTGACTGTAACTTTGTTTAACTAATGATAGTCAATGCATATTCTGTGAGAACTATCTTTCTTTCGCACGAATAGAACTGGTGTGCCCCATGGAGACACGTTGGGTCTGATGAATCCCTTATCTAAGAGATCCTTTAACTGCACCTTTAATTCTCTGAGTCCTATTGGAGCCATTCTATATGGCAGAATAGAGAGGGCTGAGTATCTCGAAGGAGATCAGTTCCAAAATCAATTTCCCTTTCGGGAGAAAATCCAGGAAGATCTTCTAAAAACACATTTGTGAATTCACATGTTACTAATAATGACTCAAGAGTAGGGGTTTCTAAACTAGAGTCCTAAACTTAAACGAGATTCTAGACACATCCCTTAGATATCTCTAGCCCAAAGGTAAGAAACAAGTTGACCCCTAAGTACTGAAGTACTATCCCTCCACTCTAGGATGGGCTTATTCGAAAACTAAAACTAGACAATTCTATTTCTGCAGTAGACCGAGGCATAGAAGGAATAAAGCCAGCACATGTCAAGAATGATATCAAAATCAGTCATCTCTAATTCGACTAAGTATGCTGATGTGATTTTCTAAGATATCATAACCGGGCAGTTCCTATATACCCGCCTGGCTATGATGGATTTACCCACTGAAGTAGAGTCTAAGAAAGGCTCTACTAGAATTTTAGGACTGACCCCAAAATCGAGAGCTATATAAGGAGTAACAAAGGATAAGAAATATCTTGTATCTAGCAAAGTGTAAACATGAAAATAATAAAATTTTAATGTACTAGTTACCACATTAGAGGAATTTTCCTGATCCTATCGGTACTGAAGAGCATTAAGTCTATTTGGGCGCTGCCCACTGGTGGCACTGGATGAGGCACCCTGCTGATTTGTATGACCAGACTGAGCTTGAGGACGGTTACACTGACCCTGGGAACTTGACTAGGGACAATCTCTGACTCTGTGGCCTGTCTTGCCACATCTAAAACATACATCACTTCCTGCTCTGCAGACACCCTGATAGTTCTTGCCACACTGCTGGCATAGAGGATTCGTTCGGGCACTGCTAACACTACCCAGAGGTTTAGGGCCTAATGCCCTATCTTTGTTGCCATCTCTAAATTCGGCACTAGAGCACTAGCTGAGGGCAGGGCTGGAACTGAAAATTTCTGGCAGAACAGAGAATGATTCCCACCCTCTAACATAGGCTGAGTAAAGTTGAAACTACCTGTTCTAGCTCTCTTGTTCTGCTTCTCTCTCCTTATTCTTCTGCTCTTTTATCTGTTGATCATGGAACATTAGTATAGACAAGTCCATATCAATAATCAGCATTGCAGTTCTGCACACCTTAATAAAAATATCATTCACCCCAAACACAAAGTTGCTCATCTTAGACCAGCTATCTGCTACCACGCAAGGAGCATATTTGGATAATTGAGTGAACTTTAGAGAATACTCTTTCACAATCATGCTTTATTACTTTAGATTGATAAGTTCTAGAACCTTTGCTTCCCTCAACTCCTGTGGGAAGAACCTATCCAGAAAAGCAGTGGCAAACTCCTTTCATTTCATGGGCCCTGCGTTTGTGGCCCTTTCTGCTTTCCACTATTTGAACCATGAGTGAGCCATATCCTGCAACTGATATGCAGCTAGCTTAGCACTCTTACTAGCTGTCACCCCCATAATGTTAGTAACTTTCAACACTTGATCAATAAATTTCTAATGATCCTCATTTGAGTTAGACCTGATGAAAGATGAAGGGTTTATTTGGGTGAAATCCCGAAACCTTGAAGCCACTGGATTGGCTGGAACAACAGCTGGGCACTCATTCTGAGATACTACAGCATGAGCTAGGGTGGTGAAAGCTGTTCTGAACTCAGCATAAGAGACGTGTTTGTCTAGTGGATCTGGATGGATGGGCTGGAGTTCTAGCTGGTCTCCTATTCCTCTTCCCTTAGTTCTTTTGGGAGGTAGATTCTGCAAAAAAAAGAGAAACTTGGATTATATAGAGAATTTAAATGGAGCTCATACTCACTCACACGACATAAATACAGAAAGAAGGGAAATTGTTCCTAAGACATCTCGTAGCCTCCTATCCATAAGTGTCACACGCTAACACCCATGCATAAGACATTACTAGATGTGGCTTTCAGACTTCCTAGGACTCTGTTGAACCTTAGGCTCTGATACAGAGTTTGTAATGCCCCGAGTATGTACCCCAAATGCTACACGGTGCTTATAATCTCGAAGGACCACAAGCTAACCCATGACTAATACTTGCTATAATTACTAAATAATAATAATACTGAAATATTGTAACACCCTGATTTGCTGAACCGAAATGCTACACGGTGCTCATGACCCCGAGGGACCACAAGCTAACCCATGACTGATATCTGTACCTGTATACTGCAAATCATGACATAATAATATGGAATAAATGGAACTGTAAGGCCATAAGGTTCAACTGATTACAATCATATGGGTGAAAATACCCAAAACAACTCAATATGAACGTAAATCTGAAAGCAAATCTGAAAGACTCTAAACTGTCTGAATAAGGAGTTGAAGGAATATGTCTCCAACTAACTCTATAAAAATGAACTGAAGAAATAAATAAATGGATCAAATCATATTGTCCTCGAATTAATGAGGACTCACTAAGTCTTTGCGACTGGAATGCTACCGCAACCACATGGAACCTATTGTGTAACATGAAAAGAAAGCACCATAGCGCAAATGCGTCAAAATAACTGGAGTACTGAGTATACGAGGTAGGTAGGCTGAACATAAAGGGTTTTATGCATGAACAACACTGACTGACTAATATGAATGTGGGAGTTCAAATACACATATATAGAAACTGGGATCGTGAATACGTAATAGCATGACCTCTAAGCTAATACATGGTTTACTGGTAACTGTCATGACTGATACTGAAACTGGTAACATGGACGACTGTATTTGACAGTCCTTGTATATACTGAAATCTGAAGAACGCCCTGAGTTCTTTTACTGAGACTGATACTAAAACTAGTAACAAGGACGACTGTATCAGACAGTCCTTGTATATACTAAAATCTAAAAAACGCCCTGATTTCTTTTACTGAGACTGATATTGAAACTATGAAAAGTAGTGTTTAATTGACATACCCCAAATACGCTATAATAGCTAAGTTGGGATCCAATCTCTGCCCCAACTGGAGGGGTGTCAATACTACACCACTGGTAAGGACAGCTGTGAGAACCCTATACTGGCAGGTACTCAATGAGAATGGTGGGAATCCTAATATGATGGGAGAAGCTGCCTCATTAACCCTAATTTCATGGGTTGAGATGTCTCAACCTACGCTGGCTACGTAGTTCTGGAATAGAAGGATTGCTACTAAGAATCATACCCTAAATTGGCTGGTGAGTTCCCATCCTTGGGTTTACTCGGTGCTAACCTATACTCCCATCTGGAGGGACTGGACATGAATAACTGACTGTATATGACTTAACCATACTGAATTCCATTGACTGGCGCAATGTTCCTGATATCTGACAACTGACTAAGATCATGAGGTTTTCCTAAGTCACATGACTGACTGAAGTCTATGGAATCATAGCTTGAGTTCGGATATCGTGAAACATGACATGGATCTAGGCACACAACTATAGTTTTTGGGTACAAGTACCCCCAGGACTCGATAGAAGGAAACTGATACACATGACTGACTTGATCATAAGAGTAGAGTCCATAATTTATAATATCATAAGTAGGGATCTCATACTAAGCATGGTTATCAACAATGTATTGCATGGAACGGATTTCATATCACATGGAAGTACTTGAACAATCTTAATATCATGTTCATTGCATAATCATATTGGCAACACATACCAATAGCATGGAAGTTCATATGGATTGCATGGTTATCATACATCTTGTTCATAAGTAGGATTTGCAAGTAAACATAGCATAATCTTATAAGAATAGTTATGAGTTTTCCAACAACATTTACAAGGCACATTAACAACATAGAAGTCATTAGAACGTAAGGGTATATCATGAATCCTTCACTTAGTCACAATTTAGCTATATTGCATGATTTCTAGTTCCTTAGGCATTTTATCAAACACCTTACATGCACATCTTAAGCATAGGTGAAATCATCAAATTATACATCATGAACATCCAAATTTACATGTTTCCAATTTACATGATATCATGAATTCACAAAAACATATAAAGCTTCCATCTTGGGAATCACCCAATATCAACAACATGATCATCAACACCCAACAATATAGAAATCATACTTTATAATGAAAAAGAGGAAAAACAAACAAGCATCAACATGGGTATGATCATATCACCACAATCAACCAAGCTTTTGTATTTTAAAGATTGATTCTTGAACTCCACGAACGAAAGAAATCTGTGGATGAACACTACGCATACCTTAGAAGGAAGATTCTTGATGAATGACGGAGGAATTTCGTTGAAATTGGATCTTCAAGCTTAATTATGCAACCCTAGTTGTTTTTCTCCTTTAGTGCTATTGGATGATGAGCTTTGAGATGAAAATAGGGTTGCAGTATGTTTAGAAGTTATATATTTCGTAGGGTTCAGTTTAGGGACATGTAAGGAGTATTTAAAGTCTTAATTACCTTTAAAATAACTCAAAACGGAGTGTTTTTGACACCTGGAATTGGCTTAGGTGGCACCCAAGTTATCGCCTATGCTTGGGTTGGGCGGCGCCTTACCAATCGTCTATGCTTGGGTTAGGCGGAGCCCAACCAATCGCCTATGCTTATTGTCTCTCACGTAAATGGACATAACTTTTTGTTCGGGTATTGGATTAAGGTGAAATTGGTATTGTTAGAAAGCTAATTCGATTTTGTACAATTTGGTGGGTCGAAATCAGCCAAATTACCATATTAACATCGAGTTATACTCGTTCAAAGATGACCCTTATAAAATCGAACACTAAAACTTGGTGGATTCAAAAACTCTTAGCTTGTATTACCTTAAGTGACTCATATGAACATGCTTAATGCATCATAAGCTATCCTATCACTAGGATATTCATTATAAGTCATGTACTCAAGTATGAATCACAGTATAGGAGATTTAATACGTAGGAATACTTATTCACTTTCTAGCTTAGACACATGCGGGGTATTATAATATCTCCCACTTGGGAACATTCGTCCTCAAATGAGAATTTAATGAGAAGGGATACAAGACAATAGAACCTGAACTGAACAGGAAGAACTGAAACTTGATCCCATGACTGACATGCTAAACATACTGATCTCATGCATATCTGATGCACAGACAACTGACACATGAATACATGACTGAGTATGAAATGGTTAATAGGTACCAAGTTTATACTAGAAACATAAACATGAAACTTAATAAGCTTAAGGAGAACTGTTACCTTGAGCTTGATCTGAATTGGCGGGGAAGAGGTGAGGATACTTGGTATGCATATCTACTTTTTCTTCCTAAGTAGCTCCTTCATGAGACTGATTTCTCCAAAGAGCCTTGACTAGAGGGACTTCTTTGTTCCTCAATCTACGAGTCTGATAATCTAAGATTTCGACTGAAATCTCTTCATAAGAGAGGCTGTTCTGAATGTTGATGCTCTGAATAGGGACAAGAAATGCTGGGTCACCTATGCACTTCTTTAGCAAAGAGACATGGAAGACTGGATGGACTGAGGCTAGATTTGAAGGCAACTCAAGCTCATAAGCTAGCTTGCCAAAGCCACAAAGAATTTTGAAGGGATCGACATACCGGGCACTGAGTTTCCGTTTCTTGCCGAACCTCTTGACTCCCTTCATGGGAGAGATCTTAAGATAGACATAGTCATTGACCTCAAACTTGAGATCCTTTCTACGAACATCTGCATAGGACTTCTGTCGGCTCTGAGCAGCCCAGAGTCTCCCTTTAATCAATTGAACTTTCTCTAAGGCATCGAATACTAAGTTAGGACCTATGACTGAGGCCTCACTAACTTCAAACCAACCAATAGAAGATCTACATCTCCTACCATAGAGACCTTCAAATGGATCCATCTGAATACTAGAATGATAGCTATTGTTGTATGCAAACTCAATCAAAGGCAAGTGGTCGTCCCAACTTCCCTTGAAGTTAATTGCACATGCCCTTAGCATATCTTCAAGAGTCTGAATGGTCCTCTCTACTTGACCATCTGTCTGAGGATGAATAGCTATGCTAAGATGGACTTGGGTATCGAGACCCTTTTGGAATGCTTTCCAAAAGTGAGAAGTGAACTGGGTACCTCTGTCTAAGATGATAGATAGTGGAACACTGTGTAATCTGACTAACTCCCTGATATAGAGTTTGGCATAATCCTCGATGGAATAAGAAGTACGAACAGGAAGGAAATGAGCTGACTTGGTCATCCTATCTATAATTACCCAGACTGAATCATGCTGATGATGAGTTCTAGGAAAACCTATCACGAAGTTCATGTTAACTTTTTCCCACTTCCAAGTAGGAATGGTGAACTCTTGCATGAAACCACTAGGTTTCTGATGCTCTATCTTAACCTGCTGACATGTTAACATCTCTCTTTATCCCACTCCACTAATAGATCTCTCGCATATCGTGGTATATCTTAGTGGACCCTAGATGAATAGAGTATCACGCACCATGTGCTTCTCCAAGAATTCACTGCTTTAATTCATCTACACCTGGAACACATAGACAACCCTGACAACGAAGAACACCATCTCCCTCTTAGGAGAAAACCTCGACTTTCTGATATTGAACTGACTCTTTGAGCTTGACAAGGCTAGGATCCCTGTCTTGTTTCTCTTTCACCTCAGAAACTAGAGATGACTCTAAACTACTATGAACATATACACCACCCTCTGAAGAATCGACTAAGCGAATGCCTAGTCTGACAAGCTGATGGATCTCCTGAGCCATCTTTTTCTTACTATCCTCAATGTGAGACATACTACCCATGAAGAGTCGATTGAGAGCGTCTTCTACAACATTGGACTTTCCCGGATGATAAAGAACACTCATGTCATAATCCTTTAAGAGCTCTAACCACCTTCTCTGGCGAAGATTGAGATCTTTTAGGGAAAAGACATACTGGAGGCTTTTATGGTTTATGAAGACATCTACATAAACTCCATTGAGATAATGCCTCCAAATCTTCAAGGAAAAAACTACCGCTGCTAACTCAAGATCATGAGTAGGATAATTCTTCTCATATGGCTTTAACTATCTGGAGGCATAGGCTATTACCTTACCATGCTGCATGAGGAGACAACCTAAACCCACTCTCGATGCATCACAATAGATTACAAAATTGTCTGAACCATCTGGAATAGCTAGAACTGGAGATAAGGTGAGTCGAGTCTTCAACTCTTGAAAGCTCTTCTCGCATGAATCTGACCACTGAAACTTAATATTCTTCTAAGTCAATCTGGACATGGGAGATGCAATAGAAGAAAATCCCTCAACAAACCGTCTGTAATAGCCTGCCAAACCCAAGAAAATCCTAATATCTGATGGGGATTCGGGTCTGGGCCAGTTTCTTACTGCCTCAGTTTTCTGAGGATCTACTCTAATGCCATCACCAGAAAAAATATGGCCAAGGAATGCTACTGATCTTAGCCAAAATTTACACTTGCTGAACTTAGCGAATAACTGGTGATCCCTGAGAGTCTGAAGAACAATCCTGAGATAATCTGCATGATCACGCTCTGTGCGAGAATACACCAGAATATCATCTATAAAGACTATGACAAACATGTCCAAGTATTGCTTGAGCACATGGTTCATCAAGTCCATAAAAGCTGCAGGGGCATTAGTAAGACCAACTGACATGATTAAAAATTCGAAGTGACCTTTCCGAGTACGGAAAGCTGTCTTTGGAATGTCACATTCTCTAACTCTGTGCTGATGATAGCCTGATCTGAGGTCTATCTTGGAGAAGTAACTGGCACCCTGAAGTTTGTCAAATAGATCATCAATCTTGGGAGAGGATATCTATTCTTGACCATGACCTTATTGAGTTGTTGATAATCAATACACATCCTAAGAAAACCGTCTTTCTTGCGCACGAATAATACTGGCGCACCCGATGGGGAAATGCTGGGTCTGATGAATCCTTTATCTAAGAGATCCTTCAACTGATCTTTCAGTTTCTTGAGTTCTGCTGGTGCCATTCTATATGACGGAATAGAAATAGGTTGAGTTTCCATAAGAAGGTCTATGCCGAAGTCTAGTTCCCTTTCGGGAGGAATGCCTGAAAGATCTTCGGGAAAGACATTTGAATATTCATTAACCACAGAAACTGTTTTAAGGCTAGGATATTCAGAACTAGAATCTTTAACATGCACGAGATGATACACACACCCCTTAAAAATCATTTTTCTTGCCCCAAGGTAGGAAATAAGTTGACCCCTGAACGCTGAAATACTACCCTTCCACTCTAGGACGAGCTTATTTGAGAACTGAAACTGAACTATTCTGTTTCTGCAGTCGACTGTGACATAGCAGGAATGAAGCCAATCCATGCTGAGAATGACATCAAAGTCAGTCATCTCTAACTCTACTAAATCTTCTGACGTGAATTTCTGAGATATCATAACCGGGCAGTTCCTGTATACCCGCCGGGCTAAGATAGTTTTATCCACAGGGGTAGAGACTGAGAAGGGCTCTACTAGGACTTTGGAACTAATTTCAAAATCACTTGCTATGTATGGAGTAAAAAAAGACAAAGATGCACCTGGGTCTAGCAAAGCATAAACATGAATATGGAAAATTTGTAACGTACCAGTAACGACATCAGGAGAATTTTCCTGATTCTACCGGGACTGAAGAGCATAGAGTCTGTTTGGGAGTTGCCCGCTGGTAACACTAGAAATAGCACCCTACTGGTTTGGGCGACTGGACTGAGCTGTAGAATAATTTACTGACCCTGAAGACTTGACTGCAAACACTCCCTAATCTTGTGGCCTGGCTTGCCACAGCAAAAACAGACGTCACTACCGGCTCTACAAATGCCCTTGTGGTTCTTACCACAAGTCTGACAAAGGGGATTCATTCGGGCACTGTCTTGAGATTTAGAGCCTGGTGCTTTGTCTCTATTGCCGTCTCTAAACTTCGGCACTGGAGCGCTGGCAGAGAAAGAAGCTGGAACGGCTGACTTGGAGCAAAACTATGAATGGTTTCCTCCATCTGACTTGGGGTGAGCATAGTTGAAATTACCTGACCTTGCTCTCTTGTTTTGCCTCTCCTTAGTCTTAAGCTTCTGCTCTTTTACTTGTTGGGCATGGGTCATGAGTCCTTTTAAGGTCATATCACCGATCAGCATCGCAGACGTACACTCAGTTACCACACTATTGTTGACCCCTGACACGAACTTGCTCATCTTTTCTCTATTGTCTACAACCACATGAGGAGCATAACTGGCTAGCTGAGTAAATCTGAGAAAATACTCCCTAATCATCATATTCCCCTGCCTGAGGTTGATGAACTCAAGAACTTTGGCTTTCCTCAGCTTTTGGGGAAAGAATTTGTCTAAGAAGGCTGTGACAAATTCCTTCCACTCGATAGGGCCTGTATCATCTAACCTCTCATACTTCCACTGTTTGTACCAATCATGAGTAACATTCTGTAACTGGTAGGCAGCTAACTCAGCACTTTCAATAGAAGTAACACCCAAGATGTCAATAACCTTCTGGACTTGGTCAATGAACTCCTAAGGGTCCTCATCAGACTTAGACCCATGGAAAGATGGAGGGTTCATCTGGGTGAGGTCCCAAACCCTAGATACTTTGGGATTGGCCACTGGATTAGCTGGAATGACTGGTGGCCATTCATTCTGTGTAGCCATGGACTGAGCAAGTATGGTAAATGCGGCTCTAAACTCCACATGGGAAACATGTTCGCCCAAAGAATCTTCGGGCTGAGGAGTTGGCTGGTTTCTTCTCATTGGGGCCATGGTCTAGAATAAAAGAAGAATGGATTAGACTGAGAGTTTAACTTGTGATTATGCTCACTAGCATGACATGAATAATAAAGAAAGGGGACTGTTCCTAAAACATCTTATAGCCTCCCGCACATAAATATGGCGTGCAACATACTCATGTACAAGACTCTACTAGATGTGGCTTTCAGACTTCCTAGGACTCTATTGAACCTTAGGCTCTGATACCAAGTTTGTAACACCCTAATTTACTGAAGCAAAATGCTACACGGTGCTCATGACCTTGAGGGACCACTAGCTAACCCATGACTAATATCTGTACCTGTATACTACAAATCATGACATAATAATGCAGAATACATGGAACTATAAGGCAATAAGGTTCAACTGAATACAATTATATGGGTGAAAATACCCAAAACAACTCAATCTGAACGTAAATCTGAAAGCATATCTGAAAGCAAATCTAAAAGCCTCTAAACTGTTGAATAAGGAGTTAAAGAAACATGTCTCTAACTAACTCCGTAAAACTAAACTGAAGAAATAAATAAATGGATCAACTCATATTGTCCTTGAATCAATAAGGACTCACTGAATCTCTGCGACTAGAATGCTACCACTACTACTGGGTTGGAGCTCGTGTCTCGAAACCTATGGCGTAACATGAAAATAAAGAACCATAGTGCAAATGCGTCAAAACAACTGGAGTACTGAGTATACGAGGAAGGTAGGCTGAACATAAAGGGTTTCATGCATTAACAACACTAACTGACTAATATGAACGTGGAAGTGCAAACACACATATATAGAAACTGGGATCGTGAATACGTGATAGCATGACTTGTAAGCTAATATATGGTTTACTGATAACTATCATGACTGATACTGAAATTGGTAACATGGATGACTGTATATGACAGTCCTTGTATATACTAAAATCTGAAGAACGCCCTGAGTTCTTTTACTGAGACTGATACTGAAACTAGTAACATGGACGACTGTATCTGATAGTCCTTGTATATACTAAAATCGGAAGAATGCCCTGAGTTCTTTTAAAGAGACTGATACTTAAACTGTGGGAAGTAGTGTTTAACCGATATGGCCAAAATATGTTATAATATCGAAGTTGGGGTCCAATCTCTGCCCCGACTGGAGGGGTGTCAATACCGTACCACTGGTAAGGACAGTTATAAGATCTCTATACTGGCAGGTACTCAATGAGAACGGTGGGAACCCTAAACTGACGGGTTAAGCTACCTCGTCAACCCTAATTTGATGGGTTAAGATGTCTCAACCTACGCTGGCTACATAGTTCTGGAACATAAGGATTACTACTAAGAATCACACCCTAAACTGGCGGGTGAGTTCCCATCCCTGGGTTCACTCGGTGCTAACCTCTACTCCCATCTGGAGGGACTAGACATGAATAACAAACTATACATGATTAACCTTACTGAATTCCATTGACTGGAGGAATGTTACTGATATATGACAACTAACTAAGATCATGAGGTTTTCCTGAGTCACATGACTAACTAAAGTCTATGGAATCATAGCTTGAGTTGGATATCGTGAAACATGACATGTATCTAGGCACACAACTATAGTTTTCGGGTACAAGTACCCCCAGGACTCGATGGAAGAAAACTAACACACATGACTGACTTGATCATAAGAGTAGAGGCCATAATTTATAATATCAGAAGTAGGGATCTCATACTAAGCATGGTTATCAACAATGTATTGCATGGAAAGGATTTCATATCACATGGAAGTACTTGCACAATCTTAATATCATGTTCATTGCATAATCATATTGGCAACACATACCAATAGCATGGAAGTTCATGTGGATTGCATGGTTATCATACATCTTGTTCATAAGTAGGATTTGCAAGTAAACATAGCATAATCTCATAAGAATAATTCATGAGTATTCGAACAACATTTGCAAGGCACATTAACAACATAGAAGTCATTGGAACGTAAGGGTATATCATGAATCCTTCACTTAGTCACAATTTAGCTATATTGCATGATTTCTAGTTCCTTAGGCATTTTATCAAACACCTTACATGCACATCTTAAGCATAGGTGAAATCATCAAATTATACATCATGAACAACCAAATTTACATGTTTCCAACTCATATGATATCATGAATTCACAGAAACATATAAAGATTCTATCTTGGGAATCACCCAATATCAACAACATGATCATCAACTCCCAACAATATAGAAATCATACTTTATAATGAAAAAGAGGAAAAACAAACAAGCATCAACATGGATGTGATCATATCACCACAATCAACCAAGCTTTTGTATTTTAAAGATTGATTCTTGAACTCCACGAACAAAAGAAATCCATGGATGAACACTACGCATACCTTAGAAGGAAGATTCTTGATGATTGATGGAGGAATTTCCTTGAAATCGGATCTTCAAGCTTAATTATGCAACCCTAGTTGTTTTTCTCCTTTAGTGCTCTTGGATGATGAGCTTTGAGATGAAAATAGGGTTGCAGTATGTTTAGAAGCTATATATTTCATAGGGTTAAGTTTAGGGATGTGTAAAGAGTATTTAAAGACTTAATTACCTTTAAAATAACTCAAAACGGAGTGTTTTTGACACCTGGAATTGACTTAGGCGGCGCCCAAGTGATCTCCTATGCTTGGGTTGGGCGGCGCCTAACCAATCGCCTATGCTTACTGTCTCTCACAAAAATGGGCATAACTTGTTGCTCGGGTATTAGATTAAGGTGAAATTGGTATCGTTGGAAAGCTAATTCGATTCTCTACAATTTGGTGGGTCCAATTCATCCAAAATACCACATTAACATCGAGTTATACTCGTTCAAAGATGACCCTTGCAAAATCAAACACTAAAACTTGATGGATTCAAAATCTCTTAGCTTTTATTACCTTAAGTGACTCATAGGGACGTGCTTAATACATCATAAGCTATCCTATCACTAGGATATTCATTGTAAGTAATGTAATCAAGTATGAATCACAGGATAGGAGATTTCATACGTAGGAATACTTATTCACTTCCTACCTTAGAAACATACGGGGTATTCCAAATATACTGAAATTAGGTGGAAAACTATCCTTAAGGTTCAATATTGTAAATAATACTGAATATGGTATCACAATACCAAAACTGAACATTAATACAAAAAACTGAACAACTGTCTAAAAATACTATAGTTTGATAAGCCTCTAAATTATCTAAAATATGGAGTTTATGGTATAGATCCCCAACTAACTCCGAATGACTACTGAAATAATTGAAATGCTAGAAATAATTATGTCCTCAAAATATAAGGACTCACCACTACACTGTCTGCTGAGAGCTGTACTACTAAGGATGCTCTGGGGCCCGTACGTCTGAACCTATGATATAAGACATCGTAGTGCAAAATGCATACATCAGTACTTTGAATATACTGGTATGCTCAGTGAGGTAGGATAAAATTCATAGGTTCATAATGCATGAACAATACTAACTAATTAACATGGATAAGACTGAATAGGAGTGCATGCATGAATACGTTGATGGTAACTGGAATCCTGATAGTACTGGATACTGAGTTTGAATACTAATTTGCTAATATCTGAGTTTACTGATACTGTATTACTGATTATCTGGATGACTGTATTTGATAGTCCTAAATTCTATAGAACTATACTGAGTTCTGATCTGTGACTGAATCTAAAATTAAGACTGCGGGAGGTAATCATCTAATCGACATACCCATTTTATAAATAGATTTTGGGGTCAAACTTATAACCCCAGTTGGAAGGCTGCCAGTACCATGCCACGAGTAAAGACAACTGAAGAGATACCCTCATCTGGCAGGTACTCTAATGAGAATAATGTAACCATCAACAGACATTTTAAAACACCTCATCAACCCTCATCTGGAAGGTTTGATTTCTCAACCAACACTGTCTACATAGTACTAGAATACAAGGATTTCTTCTAAGGATCACACCCTCTACTGGTAGGTGAGTCCCCATCCTTGGGTTTACTCGGTGTTTAATCTTACCCCCAACTAAATACTGAACTGATTTCGTAGTTTATACTAGGCTTGACTGAACTATTACTAAACTGGACTGGTATAGTACTGAGTATACTGAGTTTTCTTGGATTCTGGAACTGACTAAAAGTACCACTAATCATGACCTGACTGAGACTATTCTGTAATTGACACTGGCTCTAGGTATACTACTAAATTATTGGGTATTAAATACCCCCAAGACTCGATAGCGTAAAGAGTAAAGCGTAACATAAATGTTGAAGGCAGAAAAATGGCCACATGTTCATAATTCACTTTCTAAGGCATTTCATCAAGAACTTGTAAATCTTGAACTTGTACATGTATAGGGATGCGTGCTATCATGTCATAAGTACACTAACAATTCACATAGGCATTTCAACAAATACCTTCAAGGAATAGCTTTAACATGGGAGTCCTTTAGACATGTAGTTCTTTCATGAGTTCATATTTAAGATCAAAAATGGATCAAATTGCATAATTAATTCACTTAGGCATTTTGGCAAACACATGGGAGGCATCACATTATACTTGGGCATGAATAATAATTCAATACATCATGGCTACATTTATTACTTTAATTTCAAACATTTCAACCCACATGCTAACATAAATTCATGAAATTCATTAAAGACATCATCTTGGGAATTACACAACAAGATTAGCCTTAATACAAATAACCCACAACATGGAAATCATGATTTAAGATTTTAAAAAGGGTTTCTTGAATTCTAAGGGTGAAAGGGCCCTTGAATGAACACTTCACATACCTTTATGCTTGTTTTAAAGAAGAATGATGGTATAATTCTTGAGATTTGAATCTTTAATTGAAAACCCTAATACTTGTTCTTGAGAGAGTTTGAGAGAAATATTGAGATTTTGACCTATAGTCTGATTAATTTCGTGTTAAGGCTGAATATGGTGGGAAAAATGATCCATTTTCCCTCCACAACCCGTATTAAAATAGTGCTGAATATGGATTCCCTCGCATCGCGACCCTTGCTTGGTTCAAGTAGCCATCACGGCGTAACCCCTAATCAGGTTAAGTAGCCATCGTGGCACGACCCTTACTTGGGTTGACTGGCCCTCGCGACGCGGGGCTATCGCGACCCTTCATTATTTTGGGCATCTAAACTCGCCCTTACGCTAGTCCAAAAATTCTGAAACTCGCCTGAGATGACCTACAAGTGACCTTGATCATGAGTCAATTTAAAAATTGACTAACTAAGATCGGGAAGGTCAGAAAAAAAATCCTCAAAATTTAGAAGGCTAAATAATTCTAAGTCCTGATACTTAGCTAAAATTTTCTAAGTATGAGCCCCTTAGTAGGCCTTAAAGGACTGAGTGAAGCTTAGAATTTTGCGAGGTCTTACAGGTTTTAACGAGGCACATTATCTATGAACATCAAAAGGGGGGTTTGTAAGATAATATTTATGCAGATGTCCATTATTCCGATGAAGTTACTACAGCTAATGCTTCTCCATGATGAATAGTTACTCATCTACTACTACACAAACTATTATGAATATAATTCTCACACCCCTTAACCTCTCCTTGATCTTCTTATTTAATGTTATGATCAACCTTTTATATGTCTCTATGAAAACTATAAATAGAGGTATAAGGGTTTATATTATATATACCTGGAACACTTGAACAATTGAAAGAATGAAAATCTATCATCTTTTGTCTTATCTTCTTATTTTCTTGTTTAATTCTTTTTTCATACTGCTACTCTTTTAGATTAATTTTAACAATAGACAATTTTTATGAGGCTCAATATTTATTCGATCCGCAACCTCTTCTTAACACGTTAACTTATTTAAGTTTCTAGGGAAATTTCAGTGCTTTCAAATTTGAACATTTCCTGCATAAATATACTTTTGATAGGTTATACTATGTTTTGGCCATTCTTTTGGTAATGCTTAAATATTTCAATTAATAAGTTTAAGAAGACAGTAAACTCTTATAACTAAATGACGTGAGACTTATCAAATTAATGATTTACGTTCTTTTTTTAATCTTTTTTTAGTTGTCAATGTTTGGTTTTTTTTGTTAACTATTCATTTTTTAAATCAGTGAAGTTTTTATGTTATCAATGTACTATAATTACATAATGTGTTTGGATAGAATTTCGCAAATCAATGACATTGGAAGGAGGTGTCTTTAGGCAAACTACACTTATGGGGAGGGGGGGGAGGGGGATGGTTCAAGCAACTCAATCACTGGATGAATCGAATAGCCCTACTCCTACTGTTAATATAGATAATACATTTAACTATATTTATTAGGATTAGATTATTTAGTTATTTGTCAAGTTGAAACTGAAAGTATTTAACCTATCAAATTTTCATTCACATTAAACTTATAAAGTGGAAGATGGACATTATTAGTTCACTATACGCACTCGAAATTGAGATTGTAAATAATAAAAGTACTAAATCTGTAACAATAATTATTTTGTGTTCTCATCAATCTTCTAATAGTTCAAAGAAATGCTATTAGATCTCCTATATCCTCTTTGTTTTGTCAATGCATTTCTTGAATTAGTTGATTGTTAAGACACAATAAAATATAGCAAAATTTAAAGACTTTCAATTTTCATCCTATGTATTATTACTATATGTGTAAATATATCTATATTTATACTCTGTCATTTTTTAATTTAGGTGGTATGTTGAACTGATGTTTTTTCATTAGATAATTTCGCTAGACTCAGGAGAGGTTGTTCCAAGACTAGAGGAAAAAGGTCTTGAAAAAATAAAAAAGGCTACACGAAGTAATAAGAAAATAGAGACTCGAGTTGGTAAAGAAAGTCCAACTAAGCCAATTCAAATCAGTCAAATTATTCAATGAACATAGGGATAATTGCTCGAAATTTTTTTCTACTTCCAAGCAAGTGGAAGGAACTTACAAGAGAGGACAAAGATGCATCACTAATTAGATTCCACGTAGGGATTCTAGACTATTTCAAAATTTATTACATGACAAATAGTACTTTTGTTCACCCCAATGGTGCCCAAGTGCTATATAATATGGATATAAATTAAAATACTATATGAGAGGCTAAAAACACTAGTATACAACTTATAAAGACTATTCACAACTCTAAATATAAGTACATTGTTTTATTACTTATAACCACTATGTTTGGTAGATCAATAAGCCCAATGTTTTCTATATATCTAAAGTATTTTATGTGAACGAATCCAGTTGTAGTGGGAAAATAAATATGAAAAATAACCATGATATCCAACCTTCATCTCCAAGAGGACATATAGTGAAATTGGTGAATGATTAGTCTCTTAGTAGTTCTGAGATGAACTACAGTTTCACAATTCAGTTTTTTTAACTATTGGTTTATCCAAATTAGGTGGAGTTTCTATAGGAACTAAAGTACTATTTTCTCATTCCCTCTCCCATAATTCATCCACTTAAATATTAATAACATTGGCAGAGTGTAGACTAGAATGTTCACGCAATGCTAGTGTAGAAGCTTATTCCTTATGGCTCTAGAGACATGAACTGCAAATTTTTTTGTCATACAGTACAAATTTCTTGAACTACAATCTATACATTTAGGGCATTAGATTTTTAAGGTAATAAGTATGTTAGCAGGTGTTGTGATTATAATTTTAATCTAAAAGGTATTTCAATTATTTTGTGTGTTTCCTCAATACTTAGGAGAGGTTTGAGATTAATTTGAATGAGCATTATGTGATACATAATTGTGACGATATTCTAAAAAATAGAAGTCGATAATGGCACATGTTAAAATAAACATTTGAAAGTGCACGCACTACGAAAGAGGCTCGTAAAATGAAAGTAGAACAGTTGGCCTCAGAAAATTGAAATAAGCTTTGTGACATGTGGAACGATCCAGAGCACAAGGTAATTTATATTCATGGTAGTATCGTTATTATTTAAGTTATGATATTTATATTTTCTTTTTATACATGATGCCAAATAAAAAATCTCAATCGAACTAAGCTTAAATCAAATTATTTCATAAGATCAAAAGCATTTGTAGAAGCTCGTGCTGAAATTGTAAGTTATATCATTTTTATTCTTTTTACTAATGATACTTTGGTAAAATTTAATATCGTATTGTTTGGTAAACAAATATTTTATTACCAAAGTGAAAATTTAAAGCTCAGATAAAGGAACTAGTGAATTTACTATTGGACATGAAGCCCTAGTAAGCAATGAACCTACACTCATCTATATCTTATCTATTCGGAATCATGTCTATCTATCAGAATCATGCCTAATTATCGGTAAGTTGTTGAAGTTCTGCCTATAAACTTTGAGTCATGGTGTCAAATTAGCTCTAAGAAACACCTTCTGGATGATGAGCCTGCACTATCCTCCAATTTTTTTGAAAAATCACTACATTCCTTTTAGCAAAACATACAGCATAAGATAAATATATTTTGAAAACAGCATCACCTTTACTGTCATGATCCAAAAATGAGGGTCATGATGGCATTTATCGTGACGTACCTTGACAAGTAAGCCTTTCACCCAAACTGATACAAAAAGAGAAAAAAATAGAAATACCCCAAGGTGAGGCTTCTAGGACAAAGTCAAACCATACCAGTAATTATAAACATGTGGAAAGAACATATCCAAATACCATACATTTCCAAAATGTCAATAATATAAAAGTTACTAATACAAACCATGGGTCAAGTACATCGAAAATATCCGCACCGAGTTAACATCTATCTCCAAAAGATAGAGCTAAACTCCGAACGTATGAATGTCCAATCGCTAATTTGAGTAATCTGAAGACACTCAAAATCAAACAATCTCAGGCGCACTCGAGCTAGGACTTGCACCAAAAGGGCGCAGCAGGTGTGAATACAGTCCACTTGTACTTAGTAGGTATTATAAGCCAACCAAACAAAGTAGTAAATAAAGTATACAAAATATACACTAAGGGCATATCACCTACAATAAAAAAATGTCCTAAAACGGTAGTCCATGCTGCTTGCACTAACAGTTCTACAAAATCCACACATCATACAACAATACACTAGATCGAAATACAAATATACATGCTTTAGTGGTGGTTTTGGATATAAATGCTTTTTTATAGTTTCCCTTATTTTAGTTATGTTATTACATGCTTTAGTGGTGGTTTTGGATAACTTCTTGCATGGGAATAGTCACATGGTAATTGGTTTTGGTTTTGGAAATACTATGCCCCCAATATGTTTGATAAAATGTCTATAATAATGATTTCACTATATTATTGGATTTTTAATGGAAATATTGCATGGTATAGTTTGGTAATGGAGCCCTAAATGGTATAAATAGTTTAGAATGGTTAAATGAAATGGTTTGGTGGTCACAGTTATGGTTAATTGAACTCCTTGTAGGGTACAATGGAATCCCCCAAGTAAACATGTTAATGAACAACTTGTGGGGTACATGGGACTCCCCCAAGCAAATATACTAATGGAACACTAGTGGGGTACATGGGATTTTCTTAAGTTAACTTGGTAAATGGGTACATGGGAATCCCTTAACCTCTTAAGGTTTGGCTAAGGACAATACTTGTAAGTTATTATTGGTATAACGATATTACTACTAATAGCCTTAGTTAATAATATATTAAATAATGGATTGGTTGGTTGGAAATGGTTTTAATTAGGCAATAATGGTGAAAAATGATAACCAACTGTGAAGGTGGGAGTCCTATGGACAAACACCGAAAACTTATATTTTCCAACATAAGAGGTTGGTCATGGAGACCATATATGATACCCATGAGGTACACGAGAATCCTCTAAGTACACTGTATATAGGTATTATAGAGAGAAAAGGGTACTTGGGAATCTTCTACTCTTATTGTATCTCTGGTTTGTGTGGCTACACTCATCGGGGCCTGTTCAGGGGGTTACACTAGACTCATATATCCCGTGGGTGGTTTTAAATGGTTAAGCTACACATACCTAAGTTAATATTTTTAAATGTATGCTAAACCTGATTCCTTTTCTCGGTATGGCTATATATACATACATATATATATATATATATATATGGTTTGAATGCATATGATTGGTTTACTTAGTTTTACTAGATGGCATTATTTTATTCTTATCCTAAGTTTATGTTAGCGTTCACCCGCTAACCCATCTTCGGGCGGCTATATCCCCACGTAATGTAGGAACCAAATGTTCTATTCCTTCTGTATAGTGATCGGATTTTGGGATCATTTTTTGAAATAAAGTGGTGAGCTTTCATCTTTTCAAAAGGCTCCATTTCATGTTATAGAAATTTTTATATACTTTGGCTATTTTATGGATATTGGTTTTGGATATGGTTGGGGGCATGTCCCAACCAGATATTGATTTTATTTTGGCTATAGGCTTTTGTGGAACTACTATAGGTTCGTATGGATGGAATAGGTATTGGTGTCAGTATTAGTATTGGCATTGGCATTGACATTGAGGCTGATATCATTGGACTAAATTTTTCACTGTTCCATCCTCTTTTATTTAGAGATTATATATATTATTATAGAGCTCATATGGTTATGGTTCTGGATTATGGTTTGGTTTAGTATTAGTTATTAGTTGGTATTAGACGGTTGTGCTCATTTGGGTGGTCATGGTCACAGACCTATCCCAGAGTCTTTGATTTTACAATAACGCTATCTTGTTATATAGTCAGAATTCATCCGACCCAGGATATGTATAGGTCGGTTGGGTTGGGACATAGGGGTGGTGTCCAGTCCTAGTTGGACTAGGGATGTCCATTACGACAAGGTCCTATTTTGGTCATGTCAATGTTGTACTTATTACAAAGTTGGGGAGTATAAAAAGTCTTGATGGACCCTAAAGCTAAAACTACAAGGGCAACATAAAGAAGAATGACAAAGTTAGAAGACTCCCTCAAAAAAGTGAAATAGAAAGTTGTTAATGCCCAAAAAGAGTTATAAAAATGATTAAATATAGCTGAAACTGTGGTAGAAAACCAACAATCACAAATACATAATCAACAATGTCAAATACAAGATCAACAACACAATTAAAGTATTAAATTTTCAATTGAATACTGCAATGGCATGCCAAGAGTAAATGCTTAAGAAAATACAACTTCTTGTTAGCCCATCACCATCAAGGTTAGAAGTAACAAAAATTTATATGATAGGTTCTATTTAATTTCTTATTAAATATATAAATTATGTTTTATCTAACTTTGCATTCTTTTAATGATACAAAAGAGACAGAACTCCATTAGAATGCCAACTTTAAGTATATTTCTATTTTTATTTCACCTATTAAAACTCCATGTTTAACGATAATTTATAGTTTATACCAAATATGTTATTTATATAATAATAAATATGTAAATTCCTTATATCTTCAACGAAAAGATTAGTATTGAACATGCACTTCAACTGCATTCTGAGCTTATTGGATAGTGTAGAAGTTTGTTCTTTGGGTGTGTTTCTATACTACTGCTTGTAGTGCAGTAGTCCCTTAAAATGTATGATTGGAAGTGTTAGATGCATAATTTAGTATAGCTATTACAAGAAAAAGCATAATAATATTTTAGAATAGGATAAATTGAATTGTTCATCATATTATAGTTATGCTAATATGATTAGTTCATTCTTGCACTTTGCATAATGGAAATATTGGTAAGTAGGTTTATTAGATTAGACTTGACCTTCTAATAGTGACATTATTCTTAAACTTCAAGACAAGAAAAATGATTATTCCTCAATAGCATTTTCTTGATATCAAAAAATAACTTTTGATGATTAATGTAGCTTAAACTTCTAGTTGGTTTATGTAGTTTCTTGAACAAACTTCTTTCCTGATATTTTATTGAAGAGGAGGAATTATAGTATACTTGTGTGCTATTTGAGCACGGAAAAGAAAACTATATAGAGTTTTTGAAAATTTCCCCTGCTCTTAGGTACTGATTGAAAATTTATCTTAATTGGTTTGAAAGTAAAGTCAAGACAATTGTTTTAATTGATTGTTTGGATTAGTCGTGTAAGAAATATAGGTTTAATTGGAAAGGATCCTTTAGAAAACTTATTAACCTCTGGACAACTATATAATCAACAATTAGATTACTTATAAGTTAGCATTATATTCTAAGTATTAAGCTACACATTTGAGCTTTATCTAGTAGAAAGACTCAACTAATTTTTTGTGATAGATTGTTACATCCTAATACATAAAAGTAACACCTTGCTGAGAAGATTTCTTGGCTATAAAACTGCAACAAATTATCCTTCCTGAAGCAATGAAAATTTTGTATGTGCTTCAGTATGTTCCAACATGTTATTAATGGGTCTGTTTGCTGGTAGAGATGTTATTATTGGAGTTTTATATATAGTTTTGTTGTAACAAATAAAGGTTACTTTAACACTTTTTATCAATATAGTTTGGTCTTATATTTATCATGTAAAGGAGTCTTTTTGATATCTTACTGTATATTTTTTACCTAGTTTTTAATGTCAAGGGTGTTTTCTGTTGTATGTTTCCTGTTATATGCTTATGATTCTCTCACCTTATATTAGGGGAGAGTGAAAGAAGATTTAGAGTGCTTTCTATAGTAGTCTTAAGTTTCAAAATTTTTATTTCTCTACTTTTTACCATGTCTGTGATGTTTTTTAGTCCATAGACTAGTGTTACCATTATCAACCCACCATTTAATGTCATAATAGGCATCATATGACATGAATTGAGTAGGAAAAAATGAGCTTACCTCATTTATTGCTAGTTATTTCCGCCAATTCCTGCTTTTCCAGATTCAATAATGAAACTTCCATCAGTGTTGAGTTTTGTAATTTCAGTGTTAGCTTAATCTCGATCACCTTAGTCTATTTTATGATTGATTTTAATTGCTCAATTCTTCTACAAGTTTATGGTTAGTTGTAGTTGAAAATTTGATTGTTGTACTTATTATCTAGGAAGCTTTAATGCTCCACATCATTTTTGAGTCATTTTTAAGTGCTATTCTTTTTTTTAATATATACAAGGACATCTCTCTTTCCACTTCTCCCAATTAATTAGTAGAAGTAATACCTGTAAGAGAAATTTTCAAATGGTAGTATACTTAATGTTCCACCATTAACTTGAGAGTTTTTACTTTCCAACAATTGTGTTTAATGCCCCAAGGTGCTTCAATTTTTCTCCACTTGTTTTGGACTACCTTACTTTTCATAAATACATGTTGAATGGATTCTAGTTGTGGCCTGGAGCAACAGTATCATGATGAGTCATTTTGCCTACTAAATCTGAAAACGTCATCATCAATCTTAATTTTCTTCTCTTTTCCACAGGTATAAAGTAAGATTTGAATGAAGACTAATTATAAGCTCAACGCGTTATGGATACTTTGAAAGAAAGCTCTACTGTAATGCCCTGAGATCCATCCCGAGACGTCACATGGTGCTTATGGACCCGAAGGACCACAATCTAACCCTTTTCTGATATCTGTACCTGTATACTGCATAATATCTGAAAAAAAGTAGAAGCATGCCTTAAGGTTCAACACATCTATACATACTCAAAACTGAAAACTGAATACTAATACATCCATCTGAAAAGCCTCTAACTGTCTAAAATGTAGATTTGATAAGACATGTACCCAACTAACTCCGTCAACAGAAAATAAACAAATTCTGAAACAATAGTAGTAAACTAAGACTCGTCCTCGAAAGAAGAGGACTCACTGCTACTGTTGCTGACTGGGACCAAACTGCTGAGGATAAACTGTATCCTGTGCCTCTAAACCTATGGCGTCAAATAAAACACCATAGCGCAAATGCGTCAGTATAAAAATATACCGAGTATGTAGACGCGGTAAGCTAATGCAAGGGTTCATACATGCACAATATATAAACTGAATAATCATGAAAATGCCGCATGAGAACACATACATGAATACACAGAACATGAACACAATTATCACAACTCTAGATACTGAAACTAAGATACGACTTTACTGCAGAATGAACTCACTACTGACATTGAAATATTGAATCAATGACTCATCTGATACTGATAACTGAGGATCTGGATGTGCTTACATCAATGAATGAATTCTTAGACTTACTGCTTTCGACTGACAGGATTAGAGATCAACCTTTCTAAAAGATGATTTAGGAAGCTTATCAATGATAAGAAATATGATTGTATCTGAATCTGACAACAAGAATACTCAATAAAAATCTGATACTGTGATCAAGACTGTCTGACAGCATATCTCTAAATATAATATCAAATAACTGTATATAAGACCAAGTCTATCTGATGGGATGGCCCATAAATCAATGGAACTATCTGAGTTCCTCACAATGATAGATGACTGTATCTAACAATCCTGATTTCTGAAGACTGATTCTGAAACAGAGACTGAATCTAAAACTGAAACTGTGGGAAGTAGTCACTTAACTGACGTACCCCGACCTACCATATGTGGGGTCTAACCTGTGCCTCAATTAGAAGGGTGTCATTACCGCGCCACTGGTAAAGATAACTCTATGTGACCCTCATCTAGCAGGTCCTCAAACAAGAATGGTGGAGCCCTCATCTAGCAGGTCAAGCCACCTTATCTACCCTCATCTAGTAGGTATAATGTCTCTCATCCACCCTCAACAAACAGGTGTGATGTCTCAACCTACTCTGGCTACGTAGTTTTGGAGCATAAGGATTGCTTCTAAGAATCACACCCTGTACTAGTAGGTGAGTTCCCATCCTTGAGCTCGCTCGGTGCTAGTTTCTACTCCCAACTGAAAGACTCAGAACTGAATTCTCGACTGAACACTGGCTGAACTTAATCTGACACTGATCATATTACTTAAAACTTCTGACTGAGTTACGTTGAGATTACTTAGTTCCGTATCTGACGGAAAAGATATCGAATCATGGTATCTGACTGACGATACAGAGCTTGAATAGATTACTCGAATCGCTTCTAAGATTAGGATTGAATCACTTGAATACTATTAGAACTGAGCTAATTACAGGTCTAAGGCTAGATTACTAGTGATATAGAGATTACAGAGATAACTGAGATTACTGAGCTTTATTAAGCTTCGCACTTATCTGAGGATACAGAATTCTATAGTTTACTGAGTTCTGAGAATCATGGCTCGATTGGAATTATCGAGAAACCGACACGGGCTCTAGACAACAACTTTATTTTCAGGTATAAATACCCCAAGGAGTCGATTACATAAAAGTAAAACATAATCATTTTCCATCACCAATCATTAATGCATCATCACGGTCATCCATTTATCACTACAATCATTCATTCATCATTACAAGTATTCATTCATCATTTCAATCATTCATGTATCATCACAATCGTTAAAGCATCACTTCAAGTAGTTAGGCATCATAACATACTTTCTATCTCAAGATCCTTAGGACATCGCATTAAGCATTTAGGAAACATAGACCTCTATTCATCATCACAACCGCAAAAGGGTCACTCCAAACCTTTAAGGATCATCAACATCAGTTCACCATCATATACTAGCCTAGGGAGACATGCTATTAGATTATACCCCATTCAACGAGATCTTACATCAAGTACTTCATACCTATATTGGTCTTGTCATGTATTTGGATATCTCTTGATTTGAAGGAAACTTCATACTAACACGTCACTATTTACTTGCTAACCACTTCTCATGTATTAAAAGATTAGCATATATCAAAGAGCACAAAATTGAGGAATTTACACTATCATATCTCGACTTGTTCACTAGGGTCTTTCAACAACCACTAGACATGACCGATTTTACACCTACTTGGGGATTTCATGCTATCTTGGCACATTTCACTCACTAAGGTATTTTATCAAACACTAGGCATGCATGGACTAGCTCACAATTTGGGGTTTCCTATTAAACATACTATAATGGACCTTATGCTCCACCTAAGCTCTTTATCAAACCTATGGGGAACGTTCTTCACTTATTCAACCATTTTTACACCCAAAAGTCATGAACACATCACATGAAAAACAACTTCAAGAGGGACTATCACAAACATCACATGAATTCCACATACTAGGGTCAAAGCTCATAAATTTTGTATGCAAACATAAATCAAAACTCAACAACACATTAAACATCCATTTCAGCTCATACAAATCATTTACAACTCATAAACATAAAAATCTTTTAGTTTTAAAAAGGGTTCTTGAGCTTCTTGGATGAAAGGGACCCAAGAATCAACATCTACATACCTTAACCTTTGAAATTGGATGAACTTTAGTGCTTGAAACTTTATCTACACTTGAAATAAATAAATTCTTGATGCCCACACTATGAGAAACTTGATTCTTGAAGAAACCTTGAAGAATTTATGGATGAATTTTGGAAGATTAGGGTTCTTGAATGAAACCCTATATATTCTTGAGAGAATTGGAAAAGAAAATGATGGAATTAGGGTTTGAATGAGGGTTCCTCATATTTATAGAGGCTCAAAAAAGGTAGAAAATGACCAAAATACCCTTGCAAAAATGCCCTTGAATTGCTGAAAAAATATACTTGACGCCATCTGTGACAGGCCGTCAGGTCCGTGATAGGCCGTCATGAATGATCGTCACAAAAGGGTTCCAAATTCTTGATTTTCTACCCAGGGCTGATGACGTTGTCAAAAATGTCGTCAGAATGTGATGGCGTCGTCAAAAAGGTCATCAGAAACGTGATAGCCCGTCAGAAACGTCGTCACCATTTTCCATCTTGACATGCTGGAGTAAAATGGGCATAACTCTTTGCTCCGATATCGGATTTAGGCGAAATTGGTATCGTTGGAAAGATAATTCAAATATCTCTCATTTTATATATAGAAAGCCACCCAGTTCTTCATATACGAGGATTTTGCGGGGCATTACATCTACATAATTGTCTTAATTTAGGATAGGAGTAATATTTAATACTATATTTCAGTTAGATTTTCTTCGTTATCGGACTTGTTTTCCTTTTATTTGTCCTATAAGGAGATATTACCTTAATACAATTTTAATTTTCTTAAATGTATAATTGTGGGTGAATTTTATCATTATCTGACATGTTTTATAATTTTTTTTAATTCAAATTCTACTTTATAAAATAATATCAATATGAAATAATTGAGCATTTTTCCAAAGTTTGTAATTTGTGAGAAAAGATTTTATTATTAAAGGTAACTTTTAGCAATAATTAAATTAAACTTTTGAAGACAAATATTTTCGTCATGAAATAAATTAGTTCGTCATAAGTATAACTATATTTAGTGATAAATATATTTGTCTCAGTATCCTCATTTTTAGTTAATACAAATTTATTTTGTATTTCATGACAATCGTAATTGTCAGTAAACATAATAATTTAGTGACAATTCTATATTATCAGTAAAACATACTATTTTTAGTGATAAAATGGTAGATTTAACTACAAAATTATTAACCTTTATTATAATAATAAATTTATCACTAATTCATATATTTAATGACAAAAATATTTTTTATATACAGAAAGTTGTCATTAGGGATGAAAATACATTTATTCAACAACGAAATATATATAACTTAGAGACAATTGATGTTGCTGCTGAATGAACTAACTAATTAGGGACGATGAAAAATTTTCAATATTAATAACTTTTTAGTAAAAAAAGCATATCATCAACTACAAAAAAAATTATATTTTTATGACAAATAAATTCATCAGAAATGTTACATATTTGGGGACGAGTTTTTTTTTTATAGCTAATTTAACTTTTTTAGCGAAGAAGCATTAAATAGTCTTTTTATGTTTTTAGAGATCCACTTTTGGAGATAATTGATTGATAAATTTGTTTTCGTCAAGCTAAATTTTTTACAACAAAATATGAATTATAAGTGATAAAATCATTCGTCCTTGCTAATCAAATTTGTTGTAGTGGTTGGATTAGCGATAGTTTAAACTATCTCTCTTGGATTGGTTGAAGTTGTTGACTGATATTGTGACTTGTGATCAATTACATTAAGTCATCATGATCCTTTGGGAACTTTGGAGGAGAAAAGACATGATCCCCCAAACTTGTCTGCTCAACTTACTTTAGTACTTAACTAAACTTCTGTTTATTTACCCCCAACATCTTTAAAGTGTATTAGTTTCACCCCTAATGTTGACGTAGCATTTTCAAGAAAAAGAGGGCGCATTTATTTTTTTAAAAAAATAATTTTAGTAATATTTTATTTAAAATATAATAGAAATTAAAAAAAATAGAAACCTTTTTCTTCTTTCTTCTCCAAAACATCAACATAAACAACACTCAAATTCCTCCATTAACAACCTTAAAAACATTCTTCACCAACACTCTCCTTTAATTTTTTTTCATTTTCCTCCGTTAACACCACAAAAGAACAACCACGAAGACACTAAATTAAAATTTTCCTCCGTTGAACACCATCTCAACCTTCAATCCAACTTTCTTAAAAATTTGAACAAAAATTAAATTAAATTGATGATTTTATCTTTAAACCACTTATTATCAATGAGATTTTTTTTGATTTTTACTTTTGAATTTTTTGTTATAAGAAAACTTTTGAGTAGTAAATCAAATGAATTTTGTTTTTTAACTTGGTGGGGTATTTTCGTGTTTGAAGAAGAAAGAAATTGGATTGGGAGATATTTTTCGTGTACTGAAAGGGGAGAAAGAGCGGGGGTGGGGTGGGGGGTTGGAACAGGAGTAGGGAGGGGCACGCAGGAAGAGGGGGGAGCGGGAAGGGAGGAAGGGATGGTTTGAAGGTTGTTTCCATGGTGTTTGCGGAGGTGGGGGATGGAAGAGGAGAAAGGAAAGGGGGTATAAGGGGAGAGTCTATGGGGGCAACATTTTATATATATATATAAATAATACATATATATTTTTTACTTTTTAGAAAAATTTTTTTTATAAAAAATAGTGTATGTGTGGAGTTATTTTTTTCTAAAATTATAATTTCTTATGTGGCAATGACATGACACTGATGTGATACTAATTTGGCAACGACATGATGCGTGTGTAGTGCATTCTCCGTTGTGAGACTGAAATTGTGATTTTGAGGATGTATTTAATTGACGTAAAAGTTGTTAAGGAAGGTAAATAATTATAAGTTAAGTTAGAGTGCTTAAGTAAGTTGAGCGGTTCAGAGGAAATCATGTCTTTTCTCACTTTGGAATGCTAGAAACAGCATTATGTGGAAACGAAGATCTCTGAGTTATTACACAAAAAGCAACCCGATTTTGATAGAATTGGACTAAAACAAGAACACAACCTCCAATTCTATTGTGATTTAAACTGATTTTGCTATAGTTGGATTCCCCTAATGAGAATATTCTTAACTGCAACATTGGTGCATCTTTTAATCTTGCTTTAGAAGTAGCTGGAGTGGGCAAGTTACTCTATGATTCTCATGAAAACTTCATTTAGATCATCTCGTTACTCGATTAATTAGGCCAATGACTCACTCATATCCGAGGCTTTGGGGATCCAAGAGCATTAAGCTGGTTAAAGGAACGCTTCACATCAACACTAATAAAAGTGGAGATGTCCATTCATTTGATTAAACAAGCGTTGGAAAAGGCTTGCAACAACAATTCTTACTTTAATGTTATTATTCATGACTGAAAGTACTCATGTTTAGCTTTAATTTACTTTTACTTCTTTGTCTTTTGTCAACAGATCAACGAATCAGTGTGTCCATCAGCTTGCTCGGACTCTAAATTTTAATGTCTGATGCAGCAAAGTGAATACTAAATCCTCTATATTTGATCCATGATGTACTCAATTTTAGTTTAATTAATAATTGATCAGATTGTCTTTTCCAGAAAAACATAACAACAACAAGAACAATACTAATAAAAAGAGGAAAAGATGGAAATTGAGATCCAGAAGGCACGCTGATGGAGTATAATAAAAATGTTAATTTTTATGCCTTAGCCCGAATTAAATTATAATATGTATAAAAGTGATTTATTACCATATTGAAAATATTTAACTAAAATTAGATTGCCCTACTATAACTTAATGTTGGAACTTGGTAGATTTTATTATATGCCCCATTTTACATGAGCACGCTAATTATTTTAATTTTAACTCGTTAATTATAATATAAACAATTCCTAAAAGAACCAAGAAGTATTATGGGGAAACTTTTCAGTTTATCAAAATCAAATTTAAATTTAAGTATTATAGGGAAAACTTTCAGTTTATCAAAATCACATTTAAATTTTATTCTTAAGAGAAAAAAGATACTATTTGGATCGTATGTTATATTTTATATATTTAGTACTTTCTGAAAATCATATGTTATAGATAAATATTCATTTCTGAAAATTTATAGAACAGTTGAAAATTTAGTAGCTGATTAGAGTTATGCGGATATTAGTAAAAGATAATTTAGTTATGATAGAATCTATGGGCTTTGAGTTGCAGGTGACAAAAGAGTTCGAAAATGAGGTGTAGATGACTCATGTCTTAATAATTGAGTGTAGGTAATAATTACTTTATTATGGATTAAAAAATTTGGGAAAGTTTGAAAATAATTCACAAGTTTTTAAATTTATACTTTAATCTATATGTTAGTTAATATAACAGGAAACCGAGGGAAAAAGACATGTTTCTCTATCTTCTCATCCGTTGTTGTTTTCTCTCTCTTCACGATTATTGTTGTTTATTGTTGCTGCTGCTTTATTCATCTTCTGCTTCATTATCATTATTTTCTACTTCATTATCATCTTCATCTTCTTTTTGTCGACCATTGTTGTTGCTGTTGTTACCGTTACTGCTGCTATCTGTAACGCCCCGAGTCTGCACCTCGGACGTCACACGGTGCTCATAATCTCGAAGGACCACAAGGTAACTCATGATTGGTACCTACTGTAATTACTGAATAATAACACTGTAATAATGCAGAAATTACGCTGAATTTGCCATAAGGTTCACAATTGAAATCAAATACTGGATGATGATAAATAAATACTGAAAATTGAACATCTGTCTAAAATAATCTAACCTAAAAGTCTCTATCTACACATGAAGTTGATGGGACAAGTCTGCAGCTAAGTCTGACTACTGAATAGACTGAATACTGGAAAACTGAAATGATAACTCTGTCCCCGAACTACGAGGACTCACCACTAACTCTGCTGCTAATAGTCTGGGCTGCTAAGTACGGTCAGGAGACTATGCATCTGAACCTATGATTTAAGATGCCATAACGTAAAAAAAAGAGTATGCATCAGTACTTTGAATGTATTGGTATACTAAGTGAGGTAGGAGGATATACAAGGGTTCATATGCATGAACAATAATTGGCTGAGTAACATGAATATAACTGAATAAGAATACATGTATATCTGAAACTGTTGTAAATACTGATTATGTAATGTTACATGCAAATCTATTTTACAGTAACTAAGATCACTGATAACTGATTTACTAATAACTAGGTGACTGTTTAATTAAGTTACTGACAATTGGGTAACTATTTCTGACAATCCTGATTCTGTAGAACTGAACTGAGTTCTATACTGAGCTGGGTGACTGTGTCTAACAGTCCTGATTTTAAAAACTTATTTGAGGTTTTATACTGAGTCTAAAACTAAAAATGTGGGAGTATTCATCTAACCAACATACCCTGATTGTAAACTGAGTTGGGGTCAAACCTGTGACCCCAGTTGGAAGGGTGTTAGAACCTTGCCAAAGGATACTAAGAATGGTTGTGAGTTAACCCTATCTGGCAGGAAGACATTTTGTCAACCCTCACTAGCAGAAAAAGTCACACGAGATGTATCAACCCTTATCTGGTAGGAAGATATCTCATGCTGGCTACGTAGTTTTGTTACACAGGAATTACTATTAAGGGTCAAACCCTCTACTGGCAGGAATGCCCCCATCCCTCGGTTCGCTTGGTGCTAATTCCTACTCCCAACTGGATAGACACTGAACTAATTTTTAGACTGTACTAGGCTTGACTGAACTGTTACTAGTCGTGCTAACTGACTGAACTGGACTAAGTTCACTGAGTTCTTTTAACTGACTGAATACACTGAGTTCTATAACTAACTTAGTACTACTATACATGACATCACTGAGACTATTCTGAAGCTACTGTACTTCTAGGTAACAACTAGATTTTGGGTATTGAATACCCCCAAGACTCGATAGCATTGAAAGTAAAGCATGGCATGATCATAATAACATAACAATAGTAGCTTGTTAACAATGCTTTTATTTAGATATTTTGTCAAACACTTGATAGGCATGAACTTGTGCACATACTATTATGTCATGATTTCACCCTTCAACTCACATGAACACTTTATCAAACACTTGGAGAGCATACTTTATGCACAAAATAATAATCAACATGCAAGCATCATGATCACAATCCCAACTCACAAATTCAAGGGGGTTTTAACATACAACCACATGACACTACACACATATTAATTACTTCACATGAAACTTGTAATAAATCATGGATTAGAAACCCAATTAACATCATAATAATTAATATTTCAAATTTAACATGAAATTCATAAAAGCAATAAACTTGTGGTTTTAAAAAAGGTTCTTGAACTCCAAGGGTGGAAGGAAACCCTTGGATGAATACCTAACATACCTTGATTGCTAATTTTGTGGAGTTTGTAGTGAGTTCTTTAGACTTGATTCTTGAGCTTGATGAAACTAGGGCTTGTTATTGAGAGGATTTTGTGAAAAGGATGAGAAATTATGCTATTTGGGGCTTTAATCCCATGTTATGGACCTATTGTGTAAAGGAAAAATGACTCATTTGCCCTTAAAAATATGAGACAAACTGCATAAATTACCCGGACCATACTGGTCAGGGCGCCGCAGGCTCTGGAGCACCGCTCCAGGCAGGGCATCGCAGTTTGCATCGTGGGCTCCCCCTAGCACAGGACTGGGCAGGGCTTCACGGGCTAAACACTCTGAGCCCCTATTTTGGAGTTTCAAACATGCCCTTATGCCTATCTAAAAATTTTGAAACTCACCCGAGATGTACTATTGACTTTCCAAATCATGAATCAACTTTAAAACTAACTTTCTGAGGTCAGGAAGGTCGTAAATAAATTTCTCAAAGTTTGAGGGCTTTAGAAATAACCAAGTCTTAACACTTAGCTGAAATTGTCTAAGTATGGAACCTCTTTTGGCATACTTTAAAGGAATCAAACATCTAGGATTTTGCAGGATCTTACAATATCTCCCACTTGGGAACATTCATCCCCATATGGGACTGACGGAACTAAGAGGAACTGCTGAACTTTACTTACACTGATATGCATAATTAAAGCATGACCGAATTCTAGAGACATGCCATATGACTAAACTGTTTCATGAATGCATGAATGGTATGAGAATGTTATGCAACTTAAATTAATACCTAGTTTGTAAAGGTAATCTGAGCATGGAACTGAGTAAATTTAGGGAAAATTTTTACCTTGAGCTGAGTCTGAGTTTGCAGTGAAAAGGTGAGGATACTTGGTCTGTATATCTGCTTCGGCTTCCCAAGTATCTCCCTTTATGGCCTGATTTCGCCAAAGAACTTTGACTAGAGAAACTTCTTTGTTCCTCAGTTTGCAAACCTGATAATCAAGAATTTTGACTAGGATTTCTTCATAAGAGAGACTATTCTGAACATCTATACCCTCTATAGGGATTACAACTGTTGGTTCACCAATGCATTTCTTAAGCAAGGAGATGTGAAACACTGGGTGTACTGAAGCTAAGTCTGAAGGCAACTTAAGCTTGTAAGCAACCTTTCTAAAAATGGCTGAGGATTTGGTAAGGACCGACATATCATGGACTGAGCTTCCCCTTCTTGCCAAAACTCTTCACTCCCTTCATAGGTGAGATTTTTAAATACATATAATCACCAATCTCGAACTTGAGATCTTTTCTTCGAACATTTGCATATGATTTCTGTCAGCTCTAAGTTGTCTGAAGACTTTCCCTGATTAACTGAACTTTTTCTAAGGTATCAAATACCAAGTCAGGCCCTACCACTGCAACCTCAACCACTTCAAACTAAACAATGAGAGATTTACATCTCCTCCCATAGAGCGCCTCAAACAGAGCCATCTGAATGCTTGAATGATAGCTATTATTATACGTAAACTCGATAAAAGGCAAGTGGTCATCCCAACTACCCTTAAAGTTAATGACACACGCTCTTAATATATCTTCTAGAGTTTGAATAGTCCTTTCTACTTGACCATCTGTCTGAGGGTAAAAGGTTGTACTGAGGTAAACTTCGGTACCAAAACCCTTCTAGAAGGCTTTTTAGAAATAAGAGATGAATTGCGTACCTATTTCAAAAATAATGGGCAACGAAATGTTGTGCAATCTGACGAACTCTCTGACATAGAGCTTGGCGTAATCCTCAACTTAATAAGAGGTATGAATTTGTAAGAAATATATTAATTTGGTCATCCTATCCACAATGACCCAAATCGAATCATGCTAATAACGAGTACGGGGCAAGCCCGTCACAAAACTCATTTTTACCTCCTCTGACTTCCAAGTGGGAATACTGAACTCCTGTATAGGTCCACTAGGCTTCTGATATTCGATCTTAACCTGTTGACATATCAAGCATTTAGCTATAAATTTTGCAATGTCTCTCTTTATTCCACTTCATCATTAGACTTCCTAGAAGTTGCGGTATATCTTGGTGGACCTTGGGTGAATTGAGTAGCATGCACCATGTGCTTTTACAAGAATTCGGTATATCAAGCCATCCACATATGGCACACATGGTCTACCCTAGCAACGTAACACACCATCTCCCCATTGGGAGAAAACCTTTACTTTCTGATCTCTGACTAACTCTTTTAGCTTAACTAGGCTGGGATCCCTGCCCTATTTTTCCTAAACTAACTTCTTCTTACCATCCTCCACTTGAGAAACACTACCCATGACATCCTGCTGAGAGTATTATCCACTTCTTTGGTCTTGCCCGGATGATACAGAACACTCATGTCATAGTCTTTCAACAACTCTAACCATCTTTTCTGATGTAGATTTAGGTATTTTTTAGAAAACACATACTGCAAGCTTTTATGGTCTATGAACACATCAACATGTACTCCATATAAATAATGCCTCCAAATCTTTAAGGCAAACATCACAACTACTAACTCAAGATCATGAGTGGGATAGTTCTTTGCATGAGGCTTAATCTATCTAGAGGCATAGGCTATTACCTTACCTCTCTACATCAAAATATACCCCAAACCAACTCTGGACGCATCACAATATACCACAAACCCATCTGAACCATCTGGTGATGTCAAAATTAGGTTTGTAGTGAGTCGAGTCTTTAACTCTCAAAAACTCTTCTTACAAGAATCTGACCACTGGAACTTGACTTTCTTTTGAGTTAATTAGGACATAGGGGATGCAATATACAAAAATCCCTCAACAACCTATCTGTAATAGCCATCCAAACCTAAGAAACTCCTAATAGCTGGTGGAGAGATAGGTCTGGACTAGTATCTTACTACTTCAGTCCTTTGAGGGTCAACTATAACGCCATCAACAAAAATGATATGACCAAGAAAAGCTACTGACCTTAGCTAAAACTCATATTTACTGAATTTGGAGAGCAACTGATGGGCTCTAAAGGTTTGTAACACTATATGGTTTGCATGAATATGTTCACTGCAGGAGTAAACAAGAATGTCATCAATGAAGACTATGATGAATATGGCCAAGTACTGCTTGAACACATGATTCATCAAGACCATGAAAGCTATTGGGGCATTGGTAAGACCAAATGACGTGACTAGGAATTTCAAGTGACCACACCAAGTTCTGAAAGTTATTTTATGAATGCCACATTCTCTGACTCTAAGCTGATGATAGCTTGAACTGAGGTCTCTCTTAGAAAAGTAACTGGCACCTTGAAGTTAGTTAAAAAAAGTCATCAATTCTGGGAAGTGGATACTTGTTCTTGACTGTGACTTTGTTTAACTGATGGTATTCATTACACATTCTGAGAGAACCATCTTTCTTATGCACGAATAAGACTGGTGCACCTCATAGGGAAACACTGGGTTTGATGAATCCCTTGTTTAGGAGATCCTTCAACTATTATTTTAACTCTCTGAGTTCATCTGGTGCCATTCTATATGGCAGAATAGAGATAGGCTGAGTATCGAGAAAAAGGTTTATTCTAAAATTAATTTCCTACTCGGGAGGAACTCCAAGAAGATCTTCAAGAAATACGTCTTGAAATGCACATACTACTAGAACTAACTCAAGACTAGGAGTCTCGAAACTAGAATCCTTAACTCGAACAAGATGGTAGACACACCCTTTAGATAACATTTTTCTCGTCCTTAGGTAACAAACAAGCTGACCCTTAAGTGCTGAAGCACTACCCCTCCATGCTAGGATAGGTTCATAAAAAAACTAAAAATAGACAATTCTGTTTCTTTAGTCGACTGAAGCATAGAATTAATGGAGCCAATCCATGCCGAGAATGATGTCAAAATCTGTCATCTGTAACTCTACTAAGTCTACTGAAGTTACTTTCTGAGATACCATAACTGGACAGTTCCTGTATACTCATCGGGATATGATAGATATACCCACTAGGGTAGAGACTTAGAAGGACTCTGCTAAGATTTTGGGTCTGACATTGAAGTCAACAGCTATATAAGGAGTTGCAAAGGATAAGAAAGATCTTAGATCTAGCAAAGTATAAATATGTAAATGATAAACTTATAATGTACCAGTAACCATATCAGGAGAACTTTCCTTATCCTGTCGGGACTAAAGTGCATAGAGTCTGTTTGGGCGTTACACATTGGTGGCACTGGAAGTGGCACCTTGCTATTTTAGGCAACTGGACTGAACTGGGGGATGATTATGCTGACTCTACAAACCCACCTGAGGACACTCTCTGACCCTATATCCTAGCTTGACATATTCAAAACATATATCACCGCCAGCTCGACAGATACCCTAATGGTTTCCATATATGAATTTTGGCACTGAAGCACTGGCTGAGGATGGAGTTGGAACTTAAGATTTTGGGCAGAACTGAGAATGATTTCCACTTTCTGACTTGGGCTGAGTGAAGTTGAAGTTAACTATTCTAGCTCTCTTATTCTCTCTCTCCTTCTCCTTATTCTTAGCTTTCTCTATTTGATGAGCATGGACTATGAGTCTGGATGTATCCATCTCCTTAATCAACATTGTAGTCTTACACTCCTTGACCACACTGTTAGACACACCCGACACAAACTTACCTATTTTAGATCTGTTATCTGCTACCATATGAGGGATATAACTGGCTAACTGAGTAAACATGAAGGAATACTCTTTCACTTCCATGTTTCCCTATTTCATATTAATAAACTCTAATACCTTCGCTTCTTTTAACTCTGGTGGGAAGAATCTATCAAGGAAAATAGTAGGAAACTCCTCCTATTCTATGGGCCCTACATCTGTGCCCCTATCTGCCTTCCATTGCTTAAACCATGTATGAGCCACATCTTGTAATTGATATGTAGTTAACTCAGTACTCTTACTGGAAGTCACCCCCATTATATCTTTGACTTTCTACACCATGTCAAGGAATTTTTGTGGATCCTCCTTAGACTTACACCTTATAAATAATAGAGAATTCATTCAGGTGGAGTCCAAAATTTTAGCTGCAGCAGTATTGGCCACTAGGTTAGCCTGAACAACTGCTCGGCATTCATTCTGGGCTTCCACAGAATGAGCTAGAGTGGTGAAAGTTGCTCTAAATTTTGTGTAGGAGACATGCTCATCTAGGGGATCTGCCTGAACGGGCAGAGGTATTGGATGATTTTTAGTTCTTCTTCTATTGGTTATTTGGGGAGGCATATTATTTAAATAAAAGGAAACATTAGATTAGATAGAGATTTTAATTTGAGCTCATAATCACTCACACGATATGAATACTGAAAGAAGGGAACTTATTCCTAAAATACCTCACAGCCTCTTGTCCATAAGTGTGGTGCGCTAAACACCCATGCAGATGACTCTACTAGATGTATCTTTCAGACTCCCTAGGAATTTATTGAACCTTAGGCTCTAATACCAAGTTTGTAACGCCCCAATTCTGCACCCCGGACGTCACACGGTGCTCATAATCCTGAAGGACTACAAGCTAACCCATGATAGATACCTAGTGTAATTACTAAATAATAACACTATAATAATGTAGAAATTAGGCTGAATTTACCATAAGGTTCACAACAGAAATCAAATACTGGATGGTGATAAATAAATACTAAAAACTAAACATCTTTCTAAAATAATCTAGCCTGAAAGCCTCTAACTATTTGAAAATGGAGTTGATGGGATAAGTCCCCAGCTAACTCTGACTACTGAATATACTAAATACTGTAGCACTGAAATGATAACTCTGTCCTCAAACTATGAGAACTCACCACTAACTCTGCTGTTGATAGTCTGGGCTGGTAAGTACGGTCAGGAACCCATGCATCTGAACCATGATATAAGACATCATAGCATAAGAAAAGAGTATGCATCATTACTTTGAATGTACTGGTATGCTAAGTGAGGTAGCCTAATATGCAAGGTTTCATATGCATGAATAATAACTGGCTGAGTGACATGAATATAACTGAATGAGAGTATATGTATATCTAAAACTACTGTAAATACTAATTATGCAATGTTGCAAGTGAATCTACTTTACTGTAACTAAGATCACTGATAACTGATTTACTGATAACTAAGTTACTAATAACTGGGCGACTGTTTAACAGATTTACTAATAATTGGGTGACTATTTCTGATAGTCCTAATTCTGTAGAACTAAACTGAGTTCTATACCGAGCTGGGTGACTGTGTCTGACAACCCTAATTCTAAAAACTGATATGAGGTTTTATACTGATTCTGAAACTAAAACTGTAGGAATGTTCATCTGACCGACATAAACCGATTGTAAACTAAGTTGGGGTCCAACCTGTGACCCCAGTTGGAAGGATATTAGCATATTGCCAAGGGATACTAACAATGGTTGTGAGTTAACCCTATCTGGCAAGAAAAAATTTTGTCAACCCTCATTGGTAGGAAAACTTATACAAGATTTATCAACCCTTATCTGGAAGAAATATATCTCAACCTATACTAGCTACGTAGTTTTGTTACACAAGAATTACTATTAAGGGTCAAACCCTCTACTGGCAGGAATTCCCCCATCCCTGGGTTTGCTCGGTGCTGATTCCTACTCCTAACTAGATAGAAACTGAAGTGATTTCTAGACTGTACTAGGTTTGACTGAACTATTACTGATCATACTAATTGACTAAACTAGATTGAGTTCACTGAGTTCTGTTAACTGATTGAATACACTGATACAAGTATGATCATAACCATTGACACTTTTTTAGCTTTTTGGAAGACCACCTAAAGAGTGCACAAGACTAAGTATGAAGGAGGCCCAAAACCAATTTTAAAGTGCACTCCATGGGTCGGATTTGGAGCCTTTTAATGAAAGGGATATTTTATCTTTTATCCACTACTTGTATTATAATATAAATATAACATTGTAGGGTTTTATTTCTTTAGTTTATGCTTGATATAGTAAGAACACTCCTCTTAGAAAGAGAGAGACTCCAACCAAAACTAGGGCCTGACACAAAGGTGGAATCATTTGTGTGTGGTGCATTGCTTGATATGTTGGTGCTTGGGAGGTGGACACCCCTATTGTGTTATTGTAAAATTTAGGTGCGTGTTGTGTGTGATGTTAAGGGTCCAAGAGTGGAATAGGCTCTTGGATCCTAAGATTATAACTTCATTATGTCTAACTATCTATCCTTGTTTCTTGTTTTTAGTTTCGGTTTTCCATGTTTTGTTGTTGAACCTATAGGTTCTTATTGGTGTAACCTTGTTGTTCTTTATTATATTGTGTTAATATAGTTTGATGGTTGGCTGGATTCTTGTGTAAAACACTTGTTATTCTCCCTATTCTAGTTATAAGTAGCGAATCCGAGAGTGGTCATCTAGATAGTCCACGATTTCTCTTTTTGTGGATTGTTTTTGGTATTTTTTTGTCGAGTTCTTGGACATCCTTGTATCATTTGGTATCAAAGACATCTTTGATTTTGTTTTAACAAGATCAATCTTGGGTTTGAGAGTTGAAAAATACAAAAAAAAAACTGTTGAAATCTGAAAATTCCAGAAAAAAATTTGTCCATTCTGTTCCTGGCCGAGAAAATTGTGTTGTGTTGTTGTCTTGGATGAGATTGGTATTTGTGTGTTTAGATCTAGGTGTTATTTTATTTTTGTAGTGTGTTTCTTGTGTTGATATCTCTTTCACTAGCACAAAGAGTGTAAAGATCTAAAGTTGAACTTGATATATTAACAATATTGAAGTGAACTTGGAGTTGGCTGAGCCTTGAAGACCTTGTTCTTGGCTGTACAATGTATTGTTGACGTTGGGATGAACCTTATTGTTGTGTTTTTGTTGATTTCTTGAATACTTTTTTGGTGTTCATATTGTTCTTCATCTATTCTTGCAACTTAAGACAACCAAAAGACTAAAATAGATCCAAAAGGTTGTAAGACAAAGGTTGTAAAGTTGTTATGAGAAGACTTGCACACATCACTTCCTAGACTTGACAACCACTTTTCCTTAAATCAAGGGGCCTTGTTTTGTGGGACTAGTAAAGTCGAATCTCACCCTTTTGAGTTTGAAAAGTTGACAAAGAGTACAAGACTTTATTTTCTCTCCAATATTAAGTCATCCATTCCAAAAGGTGTATAAGGACTAAAAACTTCAAGTTGTTGAAAATTGTGAGAGCCGTGACCAATTAAGAGGTGCCATATCACCAAAATCACTATTCACACGACCATTTTAAGCTCAAAATTAGATCTTCAAGTTTTGTTTTGTTGTTTTTCTTGTTGATTCCATTACTAACTTATGTGACAACACTAAATTTTAAGTTAGTTTTGTAGCCGTTCTTCATGTTTATGATCCTTTGTATGTCCTTCTGTTATTGTTTCCTTGGGTCATTGTAGAGTTTTGGTTCACCTATCAAGCACAAAATACAATCAATCTTTCCACACTTGTGTGATTGAGTGAAGAAACCGAGAGGTAAAGAACTAAAGAAAGAGTGTGAGGACCTTTCTTTTACAACAAACTCATTTATTATTTTGTAGGAGTTTTTCTTAGGTACATTGCAATGGAGGGAACAACTGCCCAAACCGTGGGCAAGAATGATACCAATATCATCATGTCTTCTATTGATGGCCTCAACCACACTTTGGAAAGAATGCAAGTGAGTCCTGAGAACTTAGAAACGGATGTATCATCATTGAAAGGGGATGTCTACTATGAGTGGGAGATTGGAATACGTGGAAAGACAATGGAGCTACCCCTCTACTCCTAATTACTATCATGTGTCCTTGAGTCAACATGATCAAAATTATTTCCCTACCATCTCCCCCAAAATGTTACACCAAATAATCAATCCACCAAGACAACCACCAAATACTTCCCAAAACTAAGAGTTTGATAGACCAACCTACCCTCCACTTCACCAAGTCCAACAATAAGGATTTGGAACCCAAATACCAAACACCAAACCCAATACCTCAACTTAACCAAAGGCCTCACTTTCCAATTCAAGCTCTATTAGACCAAAGACCTTACTTTCTATCCAATCTAAACCCACCTAACCCGAACCAACCAAACTGTGTGGAAGTATATGGTGGGGAAGAACGACATGGAGGGTATGGAGTCTATATTAATGCTTACTTGAGAGAAGAAAGAATGAGAGGTAGACATGGGGATCTAATCCGAGAGGTTAGGGAAGGCCACCAAAACCGAGACTTGAGCATAAACTACATCAAAGTTAGTCTCCCAATCTTCAAGGGTGAGAGTGATCCCGAAGTGTATCTTTCTTTGGAGTCATCGTGTGACAAGATATTCCAACTCAATGACCTCACTGAGGAAAAAAAGAGTTGCTATGCGATAGCTCATTTTGAGGGGTATGCTAATACGTGGTGGGAGTATGTTATAACGGTTTGGGAATGAGATAATTTGGGAAAACCTCCTCCTTTGTTTTGGTTGAAGAACCTTATACGGAAAAGGTACTTTATCGAGACTTATAGGCATGAGATCCTTGCAAAATTATACAATTTAAGGTAAGGGAGCAAGAGTGTAATGGCTTACTATGATGAATTTCAACAATTGATATTGAAATTTGAGCACTGGGGAGAAAAAGTAAATCATGACATTGTGCACTTCAAGGTTGGGTTAAACAAAGTCATATCCACTCGCATGATGCTTCATAAATTTAACACCATAGAGGGTATCTTCTAATCCCAAAAAATAGCCTCCAAGGTATGGAAGTAAATTGAATTCTACTTCTAATCCTAAGGGGTTTCAATGCTTCAAGTGTCAAGGGTGGGGGCACAAGGCTAGTGAGTGTCCAAACCGAAGGAATGTGATCCTAAAGGAGGAGAAGTTATACTACCTAGGAGAGGAGTTAATGATTCACTCAGCTAAGGTTGATGAAAAACCTCAAGATGGAGAGCACGAAGAGGTTGAGATTTATGTTGAGGAGGAAGGAGAAGATGCATGGCGGTGTAAGGGGCCGTGTGAGATACCTCTTTAAAAGAGGTGAGGTTATGAATTTGAGGAAAAATTACTCGCAATATGGAGAGGATGATACAAGTACAATTATAACCAGGGAAAATTTTTGAGAATTTTTAAAGACCACCTAAAGAGTGCACAAGCCCAAGTGTGAAGAAGGCCTAAAACCGATTTTGAAGTGCACTCCATGGGCGGCTTTGGATCCTTTTAATGGAAGGGATCTTTTTTCTTTTTTCCACTACTTATATTGTAATATAAATATAACATTGTAGGGTTTAATGTCTTTATTTTATGCTTGATATTGTAAGAACACTCCTCTTATAAAGAGAGAGACTCCAACCAAAACTAGGGTATAACACAAAGGTAGAATTGTTGTGTGTGGTGCATTGCTTGGTACGTTGGTGCGTAAGAGGTGGACGCCCCTATTGTGTCATTGTAAGATTTAGGTACGTGTTGTGTGTGATGTTAAGGGTCCAAGTATGGAGTAGGCTCTTGGTTTCGTATGATTACAACTTCATTGTGTCTAACTATCTATCTTTGTTTCTTATTTTTAGTTTCGATTTTCCATGTTTTGTTATTGAACCTGTAGGTTCTTGTTGGTGTAAACTTGTTGTTCTTCATTATATTATGTTAATATAGTTTGTTGGTTGGATTGATTCGTGCGTAAAACACTTGTTACTCTCCCTATTCTTGTTATAAGTAGCGAATCTGAGAGTGGTAACCTAGACAGTCCACGGTTTCTGTTCTTGTGGACTATTTTTGGTGTTTATTTTGTTGTATTCTTGGTAATCCTTGTATCATACACTAAGTTCTGTAACTAACTAAGTACTACTGTATATGACATCACTTAGACTATACTGAAGCTACAGTAATTCTAGGTAACAGCTAGATTTCGGGTTTTGAATAACCCAGGACTTAATAACATTGAAAGTAAAACATGACATGATCATAATAGCATAACAATAGTAGTTTGTTAGCAATGCTTTCATTTAGACATTTTGTTAACCACTTGAGAGGCATAAACTTGTACACCTATGATTATGTCATGATTTCACCCTTCAACTCACATGAAAACTTTATCAAACACTTGCGGAGCATACTTTAACCACATAATAATAATAATCAACATGCAAGCATCATGATCACAATCCCAACTGACAAATTAAAGAGGGTTTTAACACACAACCACATGACACTACACACATATTAATTACTTTACATAAAACTTGTAATAAATCATGGATTAGAACCTAATTAACATCATAATCATGAATACAATCAAATTCAACATGAAATTCATGAAAGAAATAAACTTGTAGTTTTAAAAGAGGTTCTTAAACTCCAAGGGTGGAAGGAAACTGTTGGATGAACACCTAACATACCTTGATCGCTAATTTCATGGAATTTGTGGTGAGTTCTTGAGACTTGATTCTTGAGCTTGATGAAACTAGGGCTTGTTCTTGAGAGCATTTTGTGAAAAGCATGAGAAATTATGTTATTTGGGGCTTTAATATTGTGTTATGAACCTATTCGGTGAAGCGAAAATGACCCATTTGACCTTAAAAATACAGAACAAACTGCAGAAATTACCCAGATTGGACTGGCCAGGGCACCACGGTCTGCATCTTGGGCTCCCCTCCAGCACCAAACTGGGCAGGGCATCGCGGGCTAATTGCCCTGAGCCCCTACTTTGGAGTTTCAAACATGCCCTTATGCTTGTTCAAAAATTCTGAAACCCACCCGAGATATAATATTGACTTCCCCGGTCATGAATCAACTTAAAACTAACTTTCTGAGTTCGGGAAGGTCGTAAATAAATTCCTCAAAGTTAGAGGGCTTTATAAATGACCAAGTCCTAACACTTAGTTGGAATTATCTGAGTTTGGGCCTCTTTTGGTATGATGTAAAGGACTCAAACATCTAGGATTCTTTGGGGTCTTACACTATCTGACCAATTTCTTAGGTTAAATTTTGTTTCCTTCATCACTTTCCACTTCAAAATTACTTCATTGGTGACTTTGGTAAGTAAAATTATGATTTTTAGTCGAATTTGTCACCTAGGTACACAACTAATGTTGTTTTTTTCCAACATTGGATAGAAGCCAATCATGAATCCAACATAAGTGCCCATAATTTAAATAGATCATTCATCTGTTACATCGGATGAGTAGTCTGTTGCAATGGAAGACTCATATGTTAGATTCATGTTTATGGTTCTATAGTGCCCATAAAATGAATCGAACACATGGGTAATATGTTGCAACATTAGAGTTATTTGTCATAACAGACTTATTATATATTGCATCAGATTGATTATCTATTTTATCAGACTGATTATCTGTTACAACATATGAGTAATTTATTACAACAAATGAGTAATCTATTAGTAACAACACAAATCATCCCCTGTCACAAACCCAATAGACAATCAATATGTTTAACTCTTACTATTACTACTGGATCCAAAAAATTTTCTTACGTCCAATCATCGATAAGTTTGTTTAGAAGATAATAGATAGAATAAAAATTGAATATGAATTAAAATATCAAAGCCGATCAACAGACTAGTTTGTTGCAATAGATTAGTCTGTTGCAACAGACTAGTTATCTGTTGCAACAGACTTATTATCTGTTGTATCAGACTGATTATTTGTTGCATCATACTGATTATCTGTTGCATCAGACTGATTATCTATTGCAACAGATGATTAATCAATTTGAAACAAACAAATCAGCCCCTGCCATAAACCTAACAGATAACCAATATGTTTCAACTCTTGCTATTGTTACTGGATTCAAAATTATTCCTTACGTCCAATTATCGCCATGTTTGTTGAGAAGATAATAGACAGAATGAAAATTAAATATGAATTAAAACGTTAAAGCTAATCAAACATAGTTTTTTTATTAATCAAAAACAAATAAAAATAGATAGACTAAAAGAAAAAAATAATCTAATTATTACTATTATTATTATTATTATTATCATCATCATCACTATTATTATTATTATTGTCAGTCGGTCAATCTTCAAGCAGCAGCAGCAGGGCCCTCCCCAGCCTGTGGATCTCACGGAGCATCCTTGCTCTCACTGCTCCAACCTTCCACTGCAGGTCACGAACCTGTATCCGAAGTTCATACACGAAGTCTTACAGAAAAACAATGTCCCACACTGGATTAGTCATACTAGAACACAGATGAATTGACAAAAAACGTAAAAATAAAAATAAAGAAAATAATCCAAATGTAAAATAACGTATACTACAAATTGGGTATATTTACACACAAAGCAAGAAAAAACTCACCTGAGTTAGGGAAGAGAAAGTGGTGGAAGGTGTAATATGAAAGATAAGATGCAATAAAAAATAGAGTGTAGTTGAATGGACGAATGAGTAAGAAGGGACTTATTTATAGAGGATTGAATTTGAATGAGTTAGGCAAAAAGGTGCGACTGTTCACCTACATTTATTAATTATATTTTTTATTACTGTGAAAAGTTATGACTTAATTAAATTAAGCAATATTGTGATAAGTCATGACTTTTCAGTTTATTATTATTAATTAATTCTTTTCAAGAATCGTTTTTGAGTTGTGACAACGATTTTATATTTGTTGCATCAGATAACTCATCTGTGACAATAGATATATCATCTGCTTTAACAAATAGACAATCTATTGCATCAAATAAACTACTTATTGCAACATATAATCTATTTTTTAAAAAATTATCATCATATCATTAATACAAATTTGCTGACTTTCTTATTATATAAATTAAAAAAATAGATTTGAAAACAAAAATATTTTTTGTAAAAAGAAATGGTGCCTATTTAATATTAACGTCAATTATTCAAATTAAATAATCATTTTTTATTAACATTATTTTTTTATTTTGTTTATCATTTATTTTCTTATTATTTTCTGTTAAAAATGACTTTATTAAATCAAGTTGGTGAATTTTTTATTATTGTGATAAGTCATGACTTTTCAATTTATTATTATTAATTAGTTCTTAAATTTAAATAACATTTTTCTCAATTTAAAAATTGAAGACACCTTTTTACAATAACCGTTTCTCTAATAAAATAATAACCATTTTTATTGAATTATGGCAATAGATTCTATATCTGTTGCATCAGATAACCCATCTATTGCAAAAAATCGACCATCTGTTTTAGGATCTTTTTTGATTTCTTTTAACTGCTGATTCATCAGGAGCAACAGATGGGGAATTTGATTTCTTTTAACTATTGATTCATCAGGAGCAACAGATGGAGAATTTGATGCATCAGCAATTATTGAATGTGTTTAGACAAAAAGTCATGACTGTTCACCCTTTTTTATTATATAATAAATAAATAATTTTTAAAAAAAGATTTAAAAATTAAAATGATGAAAAGTCATGATCAGTTATTAAAATTAAATAACCGTTCTTTTACGGTTATAAATTATGTTTATTATTTATTTTCTTAAAATTTATTTACGAACCGTTTTTTATATTAAATATCGGAAAGTCATGACTTTTCATCCTCTCTATAAAAATAATCCTTTTTTTAATTAATAACCGTTTGTTGCAACATATGATCCATCTGTCGCATCATATTAACCTCTGTTGCCACAAATGCTCAATCCCTACCTCCAATCGTTGATTTATTGAGAATAAAAAATAAATAGAATGTTAATTAAATATTAAATAAGAATTAAAAATTCAACGTCAACCAAACAGAGATTTTTGAATCCATTATATACAAATATATAAAATAAAAAAACACACCCTTCGGTAGATCTGATATTAAAAAAAATACATATGGTAAAAGCAAAAATACAACCTAATTATTATTACTAATACTATTATTATCATTTTTATTAGTAGTATTAGTTTTAGTATTATTGTCATCCGGCAGCAGGGCCCTCCTCAACCTTGCTCTGAAGTCGCCCAAGTCCTTTCAGAGTTCATGAATCTGACTTTCAAGATTCTGCAAGGACTCGAGATGAATCACCTTGTACAAATCTGGATCAGCCATATCTAGAAGTGGAGTAGAATGAATGAGTAAGGAGGGACCTATTTATAAAGAATTGAATTAGAATGGGTGAGTCAAAAAGCCACGACCTCTTTATAAATAAAATTGTTGACTTTACAGCTTATGTAATTAAAAAAATGGATCAAAATACAACATATTATCTTTATTGTATTTCAGAAAGAAAAGAAAATTGCTTTAAAATAAATCTAACAGATGGGTAATCTATTGCAAAATATATTCCACCTGTTAGATAACTTACAACATATTAACAATCTGTTGCAAAAGATGGATATGTCTATTTGATTTTTTCCATAGATATATCATATGTTGCAATAAATTGATCATCTGTAGTAACAAATGCCTATAATTGTTTGACAATTTAAACAGATGTAGCATCTGTTGCAACTTGTTAGTCATCTGTTTATCCAATTTAAGCCATAGATGGGCTAGGAAAAATAAGGTGCGTGTAGATGGATGGATCCATTTTCACTTGTGGGAGTTAAGTATTACTGATAAGGTTATTGGGACAACACACACAAATTATAATATTTTTGTGAATGCAGTTTTTAACCGATCAAGCACTGATTATTCAAACAATATCCTGCATTGTACAATTAAGTTTGATAGGTTCAAATTGATAAGGTCGAGGGCCCCATAATGATGGTGTTGATACCCTATTATGAATTACTGATGGTTGTTGCTCATATTTATACATGTCAAGTTTTGATAAAAGATTAATATTTGGTGTCATTGAAGAGATCCAATAGCGATTGGACTTAACTTTAAGTGTGCATTGGACTCCAAGAAGGCCTTCAAAGCCTCTCACTATATCAAAAAAGAACAAAAAATTAATAAAAATTACCCTGGCCCCAATTTATATGGAAGTGTTGTTCGAGAAGATGATTATATGCCAGAAGGAGCCGAAGGAGAGTGCCTGCAAGGGAAAGGGGGGTTGATAAAAGATTGTATCATCTGAGAGCCAATTGAGTAGGAGAAATAGGGTAGAAAGGAACTTCTAGCAAATATGGCCAATGAAACTGAATTAGAACATGAGAAATCTGAATTAAGTGCAAATATAAAAGTGTATCCAGTAATGTAAATCCGTCTATTGTTTCTCTAAAAGAAAAATAATGCAGATGGAAACTTTGCTAGGGAGCTTTAACTAGGAAGCGTGGTCAGGATGATCAATTACCCAAGAAAGTATCCCCGCATGCATCGAGGGTTGAAATAATGTACAGTAAGTCAAAAAAACTTGCTCCAATAATAGCTGCAGTTAAAATAAGGAATATAAGCGAAGACTTTAATTTCTGAATTTTAAATTACATCCTACGCATTCTTGTTTGTAGTTCTGATTAGGTACACTTCTATTGATTTAACCTAATCGGAACCACAAACAAGATTGAAAGACAGATTGAGTATCATGAATCCCTTAGCAATATGTATATATTTTATTATATTTTCTAGACTTAGCATGCTTTCAACAATTCTTTGAGAAGATTAGAGGCTTACTGTAGTATGTGAATCCCGATAATTTTAAAGTTTGCCTCAAACTTGCTGATTCTATATTCAATCATGCCATTGTTATCATTAAGTTCAGTGTAGAGTTCTTGGTCCTTTATGAGCTTGTCAACAAGGAATAATTTCTTCAAAGTTGTATCATTGTAAAAGGACTTCAAAAGGCTTCTAGAAAACTTTGTTCAGTAGGCTTAAATGAGATATGTAAGGTTCGCTATGTTTGTTTTAGGTCAAAATATGTTGATGGACACTCAAGCAGTGGTCCCAATATTTGAAAAGCTCACTTTTATTGAGTGTTGTTCAATGTAGCTTGCTCAAAAAACCTTTAAAGGTTTTGATAGGTCAATTAGCCCAGAATTACGTAATGTTTGATCCAAACCGATTCTTCCAAGCCTATCAAAGGTTACGTAAGTCCAGGCTTATTACCCTATCAAAATCTTTGGCCGAGTTAGTGGACAAATCAAACAAGCTCAATCTCTCAGCTTTTCTGCTGATCAATCTTCTTCCATGTAGAGGAAAAGACACCCGCCATACAAAAGTCTACACCATCATTAGAAATTGTTCCCACAACGAAAGTCTTGAGAAGGCATGACTAGTATTCATGACAACTAGTCATGACTATTAATAATGACTACTAATCATGCCTTCTAAAGACTTTTGCTATGGCAAGAATTTCTGGCGACCGTGTAGACTTTTGTATGGCGGGTATCCTGTTCTCTATATGGGAGAAGAGTGATTAGTAGAAAGGCTAAGAGATTCAGCTCGTTAGATTTGTGCACTAACTCAGGCAAAGGTTTTGATAAAGTAAAAAGCCTGGAGTTACATAACATTTGATAAGCTTGGTAAAATCTGTTTAGATCAAACATTACGTAATTCCAGGCTAATTGACCTATCAAATCCTATAAAGGTTTATTGAGCAAGCTGCATTAAACAACGCTCAATAAAAGTGAGTTGTTCAACTATTGGGACCACTACTTGAGTGTGCATCAACTTATTTTGACCTAAAACAAACATACCAAACCTTACATGTATCATTTAAGCCTAGTGAAGAAAATGTTCTGGAAGCCTCCTGAAGGCCTTTTACAATGCCACAACTTTAAAAAAAGTGTTCCTCATTGACAAGCTCATAAAGGACTAAGAACTCGACACTGACCTCAATGATAACAATGATAAGATTAAATACAGAATCAACACGTTGGAGGCAAGCTTGAACATTATCGGGATTCACATACTACAGCAAGCCTCTGATCTTCTCCAAGATATATTAAAAGCATGCTAAGGTTAGAAAAAACAATCAGTTATATGCATATTGCTAAGGGATTAATGATACTCGATCTACCTTCCAATCTTGTTTGTGGTTTCGATCAGGTCAAATCAATATCAGTGGACCTAATCGAAACCATAAATAAGAAGGCATGGGATGCAAATTAAAATTCAAATATTGATGCCTGCTCTTAGATTACTTATTTTAACTGCAGCTGTTATTGGCACAGTTTTTCTTGACTTACTGTACATTATTTCAACGCTCGATGCTCATGAGGCTACTTTCTTGGTGTTCAGCTATTTTCTATGTAGGTGATCATTCCGACCATGCTACCTATCGTAGCTCCTTAACAAATATACCATCTGCACTATTCTTTTTCAGAGAAACAACAGATGGATTTTTCATTACTGGATACACTTTTATATTTTCACTTGATTCAAATTTTTCATGTTCTAGGTCATTTTAATCGGACAGATTCACTAGAAGTTCCTTTCTACCCTATTTATCCTATTCAATTAGCTCTCAGATGATATAGTCTTTCATCAACCCCCCTATTTACCCTCGTAGGCATTCTCCTACCGCACCTTCTGGCATATAATCATCACCTTCAGCAACCTAACCATATAAATTTAGGCTAGGGCAATAACTATATTGATTTCCATTCTTGGTTGAAGCAGTAGGAGGCTTCGAAGGCCCTCTTAGAGTTCAATGCACCCTAAAAATTAGTCCAATCGGTATTGAATCTCTTTATAATAACATCAAAACTATACCTCTTCATAATGCTTAACACATAAACATAAGAAACAACCAACATTAAATTTTAATAGGGTATCAAAACCATATTCATTGTCCCTTAGCCTTATCAGTTTGGACCTAACAAACTTAACTATAAAATTGCAGATATCTTGTTTGAATGATCAATGACTAAATAGTAAAACTAGCATTCATAAAACCAGTGTACTCTATGTGTGTTTTTATGATAACATTATCAGTAATACATACCTTCCATATATGAAGTGGTTCAATCTACAAACAGCTTATTCCTCTGAACTAATCTTTATTGTAGTCTCTTGAGTTGGTCGAGAAAAAGTTGATCAACTTTTAGTTCCTTATATCTACAAATAATAGGAAAAAAATTGATGTCAAATAGGAGAATAACAGAAAGAATATTATCTATCTGTTGCAACAGATGTGTAGTCTGTTGCAATAGATGTAGAGTCTGTTGTAACGGATGTAAAGTCTATTAGAATACATCAAACCAGCCTTTCTAGTGGTTTGATTTATTCCAAAAGTTGCTCCGTCTATTGCAACGTCAACAATAGAATAAACTACAAAGAAACAACAAATAAAAAATATCAATAACAAAGAAACATCATCATTTTTTCCAACGCCATCAACAACAAAGAAGCAATATCCTTTGTTCCAACACCATCAACAAAATCACACAACAAGTTCCAACAACACCAACCCCACCAACAAAATTAATAACAGCATTAACAACAAAGAAACAAACAAAATACATAAAAAATGATACTGCTAACAAGTCTTTTAAAGTTCTCCCAACAGATGACTTTTTTCACATATTATAATAAAAATTCTCAGCTCGTTTATTCAACACTTAAAAGTTCCTTCAAAATTTTTAAATAAATATGATATGGATAAATGGTAATTAAATAAAAAAAATAGATGTAAATAACTTGTAAAGAAGAAGATGAGAATAAAAGAGCAATACTGAATCATACCTTACCTGCAATATCAAAAGGGGATCAGAATAACAATTTCAGTCGAGGAAAGATATGGATCAATTTAGATCTAAAAGGATCTTATGAAAAAAAGGAGAGTAAAGAGAGAAAAAAAGTTGTGATAACCCTAAAGAGGAAAGAAAGAAAAAGATGAAAGATAAATAAAATAAATTTAGAGATGAAGGAGACATAGGTTTAGATATTCATTAATTAATATTCATTAATAACTTGGGGGCACGAGGAAAATGGGTGACATTGAAAAGACATGATAAGACTACTCAATGAGATTTTTGAGTTATCCAAGAAATATGTTTTACCATCTTTAGTAGTACTATTTATCTATCTTTCTTCTTTCGGACAGAAGCTTGCTTTAAAATTAAAAGAAAAAAGTATTTTCAAACAAATATCAATATCTGTTTGAAAAAATCCAACAACTTAGTCATCTGTAACAACAGATGCAAATGTCCATTTGATAATTAAATCAAATATGTCATCTGTTATAACAAATATCAATATCTATTTGAAAATTTTCAACAGCTCAGTCGTCAGTCTCAATAGATGCAAATGTCCATTTGTTAATTAAATTAGATATGTCATTATATTTTTTAAAATTTCCAATAGCTCAATTTTTTGTTGCAACATATTTTATTGTAATTCATTTAAGTATAACTAGGGATGAGTTCATAGAGTCAACTACAACATCAATTGAGTCTTTGCAATTGCATGGTATTGGTATTACGTTCATCCCGAGTCAAGTTGTCGATCGATCACTCCGAGTTGAAAAGATTCTTACTAACTTAATGTTAAGGTAGTACCTAAATTTATTTAGGTAGAACTAGGGATGGATGAGTTCATA